>NC_056745.1:1358160872-1358367835 GCF_019279795.1 Protopterus annectens
CAATGTTGGCATGTTGACAGCTGGGTAATAGGGGGACTGTGTGTACTATCATTGTGCAACCTCATCTGTATGAGTATGTGTGCATCCTGGTGGGTAGTTAGTTTGTCTGTAGGGTCACTCTGGTGAAGTGTAGGGAGGATGATGCATGTAGGATGTGTGTGTGCATGTGTGTGTGTGGTTGGCCATGTATGCACATATGTGATTGTGCGGTGTTCATATAGCAGTACCTCCCTTTGGGATTGTGCAGTACATTTTATTTATTTTTTATTTATTTTCAGTTTGATTACCGGGGAAGTCCACTGGGCCAAGAAGTGTCCATTTTCAGTGGAGGCCTGGGGAGAAAAGCTCCATGTGCAATACAGTACAATAAAGGTTACAAAATACAAAAAAGGTTACATAATGTTAGAGAAGAAATACAAGAGTAAGATTCATGCATTCAAAAAACCTGCAAGTGTAATATACATCATGAGACAGTTTAAAAAAGCAAAACACATAAGTTTACAATATTTACAAGTTTGGAGTTTATTTAAAGTCTGCTAGTTCAGGTTCTTTAGAGAAATTAGAATAAGCTTAAGAGTACAGTAGAGCAGGAGTATGGAGAGCTTATTGGGAAGAGTTATGTAGGGTGAAAGCAGGAACATTTCCATTTGGAAGATAGGTGTAGGAAGAGTTGGTTTTTGAAGGATTCAATGTTAGGTATAGTCCTAAGTGAAGGAGGGAAAGAGTTCCATTTTTTACCTAGAGAGAAGGAGAGTAGAAGCTGGCCTGCGGGATGTTTGGGTTTGTGAATGGAGATTAGGTTGTGGTGTTCAGATCTCATAGATCTGTGTGGGATGTAAGGGGGAAGAATGTTCTTTAAGGCTGGGCATTTATCGGGGGAGAATATTAATTTTTCTGAGCACTGGTTTGTTGGAGATAGTCTAGGTGGTTAGGGAGTTCTAACCAATTCAGAGATTGAAGGCAGAGGCAGTGGTGAGTTGATGTTTTGGATTTAGTGGCAAATTTGGAGATATTATAGCAAACTTCAAGTTTAGAGGTGTTGGAAGTGGACAGATTGGTTAGGAGAGGGGCTCCATATAGAAGAGAAGGTAGGAGATAGGTGATAGCCAGGGTATGCCTAGAGGAGTTGGAAAGAAATTGATTGTTCCTATATAGCATACCTAGCTTTTGATAGATTTTCTTTATGTTATGTTGAATGTGAAGATCGAATTTGAGGTGTTCGTCTATGGTAATGCCAAGGAGTTTTGCAGAGGGGACTACTTCTATACCAGTGTTAGATTGGCTTAGGACATTGAAAGTGTTTTTGTCAAAGGAGGAAACCTTGGAGGGGAGGAAGATTAGTATTTTAGATTTATTGGAGTTGAGGGAAAGGTGGATTTGGTGCATAAAGTTCTCTGTAGTGGAAAACGCTATTTGAGTTTTAGTCAGTAGTTCAGAAATGTTGGGGGCAGCATAGACCAAGGCAGAGTCATCATCGTATTGGATGACTGTAGTGTCAGGGATGACGGTGTGAAGGTTGTTTATAATGATGTTGAAAAGCATGGGTCCGAGGATGGATCCCTGAGGAATGCCAGTAGGTGTAAGCAAAAAGGAAGAGGAGGAGTTCTTCCATTTGACAGCTTGAGATATGTCAGATAGGTAGCTGGAGAACCAGGATAGAGTATTAGGGGAGAGATTAAGGTTGGTGAGATGAAGGAGAAGGTGTGTATGGGAGATGGTGTTGAAGGCTTTAGAAAGATCTAGCAGTACTGTGGATACAATGAGTCCAGAGTCTCGAGCTTGATTGACAGTTTCTAGGAAGGATAGTAGGGCAGTGATGGTACTGTGGCCAGGACGGAAGCCGTGTTGGGTGGGGGTTAGAAGGTGATTCTGAATTAGGTAAGGCAAAAGTTGGTGGTGGACACATTTTTCTAGAATTTTAGATAGTGTTGAGAGGAGGGCAATGGGGCAGAAGTTAGAAATAGAGGTGTTTTGCCTCCTTTGTGTAGAGGAAGAATATAGGCTGAACGCCAGAGTTTGGGCACATACGATTCATTTAAGAATCTATTAATCAGGATACTGATTGGGAGAGCAATACCTTCAGCTGCACATTTGAGGAAGGAGGAGGGTATGTTGTCTGGAGCATTTGAGCAAGGCTTTAATTTGGATGAAAGCTTTCTTATAAAAATAGTGGATACAGGTTTGAGGTGGAAATTCTGGGGATTGTTATTTGGGTTGTTGGGTGTTGCGTGGTGGAAGTTAGGTGGATTTTTATTTGGGAATGTTTTGGTTAGCTTAGCTATGGATTCAGTAAAGAAGGTGTTGAAATGGGAGCACAGTTCACTGTCAGTTAAACTAGGATCAGGGCAGGGGTTATTCCTAGATCCAGGATGGAGAAGAGAGTTGACTGATTTCCAAAATTGATTAGGGTTGTTGTTGTTGTTGGACTGAAGTTTATTATAGTAGTTTTTTTTTTGTCCTTGGTAATAAGTTTTTTTACTTGGTTGCAGAGTTGTGTGTATTGGAGCAAGGTAGAGGACAGTTTACATGGACATGGACTGCCACAATACACACCAGGAATACTTGTCATGTATGTAATCACAGAACAGCTGATAGTATAATATGGTCTGTAGCATGGAACAGGCATTGAGAGGGAAGGTAGACACCAGGTACACCCTTAATATCACATTCAGCAGAGAGGTCACCTACAACCCACGTATGCAGCACTAAAGATGCATTGGGGAAGTACTAGTCAACACCAGGGAGTGTATCCATATATTACAGTTAGGCTGATTGAGCAGCATATCTGACATGTCCTGAGCATTACATACACATGGAACACCAGTGTGTAATATTATGGAGTGAACATAATAGCCCTCACATATAGGGGCTATGCTCATGATGTCTGGACATACACAGTGTGAACACCGAATGACAGCAGTGAGGCCATCCAAAACCACTGCACACAGGTCAGACAGGTAATGTAGTAACAGGTCTTGTGTTGTGATTGCTTATGCAGGCATTTAGAGGACTGATGTGTTAATTAGTGGTATCAATGTGTGTATGTTACCAAGTGTGATGTAGGATGGGATACACATGGACATATACGTGGGACTGTCTGTAAAGTCACGGACAGGTAACTATTACGGTGGTGTGTGTGTGTGTCTCTGTGAGTGTGTGTGTGTGTGTGTGTGTGTGTGTGTGTGTGTGTGTGTGTGTGTGTGTGTGTGTGTGTGTGTGTACTGTTAGGCAATGCTGTACAGGTTTTAAAGTGTGTTTATTGTTTTCCCCCACAGGTGGCGAGGTGGGTCAGGGTTCCTCCTGCATGCAATCTGATATTGGGGTCCATACAGACACTGAAGATGATGATAGCACTGTTGAGGCACAGGTGGGGTTGTCAGGGGCCAAAACAGCACCATCATTTGACACCCCCCTTTTAACCACCCCAACCCCGCACACAGTTTCAGTGCCTATACATACCCCATCACCAGTGGCCATAGTGGAGGGAAAGCTGGCATTTGGTGGCTGTGCACAGGAAAGTGTGGTAACCATGCCTATTGTGTCTGGTTGCAGCAGGGATAGCCAGATGTCTGGCAGGGCACCACATAGGCATCCCAAGGTGCTCCTGGTAGGGCCACTGGACATTATGCCCCTGGCAGAGGTGACATAGCTGGTACTGGCAGGTGCATGTTTCAGGCTGTCATGGAGGCGCAGGCACATATAGAACGTTACACCAGACAGGGCCTGAGGCTGCAGAGGGCTGCTCTCGCATCTGCAAGTGACAATGACTGTGAACTGGCTGGTGCCATCCGTGTGTTAACTGAGTTCATGGACAGATGGTCTGGTGGGATGTTGGCCCTCATCGACCATGGTCTGTCCGTGCTTGAACGTGTGGTGGGAGTGTGGTGATGGCCATGTGGATGTAGGCCAGCAACGCCAACAGCTGGCAGTCAACGTTGATGTGCTAGGACACCAAGGAGCTCCTGTAGTGACAGTAGCAGCCCTGGCACTGCAGGGGGGGTGCTGTCTACACCACAACACAGCAGGCCATGAGTACGAGGTCCTGGCCAGTCCCAGGATGGACCTGGTACCAGCAGACATTTGTCATCATCAGGTGAGAGTAGCACATCAAGGCCTGTACCTGCATGTGCCCATGGAACCTCTGGCAGGCACAGTCCATGTGTCCATTGCCAGAGGCAGTGAACTGCACACCCTGCCAGGTATGGTCTGAAGCTGCCCATAAATGCCTGTGTAGGGCAGCCACATGACAGAACTGTGTACATGCATACCCACACACTATACAAACACACCTAGGGCAACCTCATACCTACACACAACACATCACCATGCCCAGTCCACCTCAGTACACTCCTCACCCACACACATGGTGTCAAATGTATAGCCCACCCTTAACCTCTGGCAAACCAACAACACATCCTGTGCACATGATGATAGCTGTGCCACATCCCTGTCATCTATACCATCTATGCAGGGACAGGCTACTATGGTTCTGATGCACATGGTGACTGTAGTACAGTGTACCACAGTACTGCAGTGTAACATGTTGTAACAATTAAAATGTAATGCATATATGTCAGTTAGTGTAGCCGCCCAGCAATGTTGCATTATACCTGTTTGTAACACTGGTTGATTGTGGTCTTTATAATGTTATCCATTTGTGTTGTAGTTGTGCATGTGCCAGCACGAGAATGCCCTGTGCATATGATGATACCTGTGCCACATCCCTGTCATCCATACCATCAATGCAGGGACAGGCTAATATGGTTATGATGCACATGGTGACTGTATTACAGTGTACCACAGTACTGCAATGTAACATGTTGTAAGGAGTAAAGTGTAATGCATATATGTCACTTAGTGTAGCCATCCAGCAATGATGCATTATAGCTGTTAGTAACACTGGTTGATTGTGGCCTCTATAATGTTATCTATTTGTATTGTAGGTGTACATGTGTCAGCACAAGGATAGTCTGCAGTCATATTCCACAATGGGGTATGGCACTGTGGTGACACCATGGCTGTGATATATCTGGGGTACATTTGAACACATGTCACAAATTAGTATAACAGTTATTGCCTGTGCCACATGGACAGGTGACCCACTGGGGCATGTATACCCTGCAACCTGATGTAACCCATTCACATACATGCACACTGTTACTTGGCAACACTGGGACTAGACCCCTACCTAGGTATGTAGTGATACTGAAGTGTGTGGCTTACATTGCACACACCACACAGCATTTAGGATGAACTGTGTCCCAGGTTATATGTTACATGCAGAACATTCCCAGACATATACAGTATGCTAATGGGGGATGACATGGGTGCATATGGACAATACATAGTGTGACATACCTTCATATGCACATTAACCAACAGATAACAGGCAGACACACATCTGAGAGACCAGGGCCTATCGCTGCTAACTAACTTGACGATGTGTCCAATGTGTTACAGGTAGGCTGCACACAGCACATGCATAATTGGCCTGGAATGTGGTATCAGTTACCTGTATGCTTGATGGTGACAGTGGTAACCATAATGTGGTACATGGGACATATACCAGGTGTACCTTGGTGTAATGACAGTGTACTCAGCACCCACACCCCCCAGTGGATATAGTACTCCCTGACACCCATAATGACACTCTGATAAACCCACCATCACACATTGGCCACGTCTGTCATTCAATGCATTGTAGATCCCAACAGTGGTACTACAGGGATATGCATCTGACGCACACACCACATGCATAGCAGGGTATTGCATTGTCATGCCTCACCGATGGGCAGCAACAGCACTATCTGTACTACCGTGTGGCAATGGATATTATAATAGGTGTATGTGGCCTCGGAATGCTGTACCCTACAGATAAATGGACATGCACGCATACCCACACTTTCCAGAACAAAATGGGTATCCCATGCCTATCAACCCATTTGTACAGCACTGTTGTGATGGTACTGCAAGGCTTGTGTAGCCGGTATGGGGAGGAGCTTAACAGGGTACATGTAGTGTCCCATACAGCAGCAGCCACGACTGGCTATGGCAATGGATGTTGCGGTGGTTGTGAAGGCCCTCATGGAATTCTCACATACACGTGTGCAACACACAGACACTGTTATACTCAGCCATGCACATGTACACATGTGTCAGTACTGGGATGCATTGCTTCATGTGGTCATAGCTGCGTACCTAGCTATTGTCCAAGGAGAGATGGGTTGTTAGGGTTTGTATGTACAGTAGTATCCTGCCACCTGTCATGTGGAAGCAGGCAATCTATTGACTGACACTATTGCGGTGACCCTCAGAGTGAGAGTGACATGCATCAGCCATTCCTCCAGGTGCCTCCTGCACATGACTGGTGAGGTGATCATGTTGACATGCATGCAAAATGCATTACAACACATGGTTAGTGTCTGTGATGGAGACCTGTACCCAAGCATGTTTTGTTGACTGTGGTAGTATAGTGGAGG
The DNA here is from genome assembly GCF_019279795.1 of Protopterus annectens. Taxonomy (NCBI): domain Eukaryota; kingdom Metazoa; phylum Chordata; order Ceratodontiformes; family Protopteridae; genus Protopterus; species Protopterus annectens. Next base: position 1,358,167,352 of record NC_056745.1, read on the forward strand.
TATCTGTGACATATGATGCATACAGGGTGTTATCTCCAATATATGCCAGTTATTACACAGCTGGGTAGACATGTCAGTGTCAAACAAGCTTATGATGCCTGTACATATCCCAGCTGGATACCTGCCATCCTCACATCTGTACAGGGACTGACAGTCATCAGCTTGGCAAGTAGCTATGCAGTAGGATGAATGTGTTGACAGATAAGCATTTGACAACAATATGTATGCCATACCTACATGTCAGGAGCCCTCACTATCATATGTTATACAGACGATAGTCTACAGTGACATGCAACATGTCAGATCATTACCCAGTAAGGGTTATATACTGTGACACAGCTCACACACCAGGGATACAACAGGGAGGCCTCAGAGTCCAGCTATGCCTGCAGGAGTGCCTGTTGTCAGTACTACATTTAGCATTCTACTCTTGCCTGGGTAGGCACTGACAACAATAGTACTGCCATGGTACACTACATGCCAGTGTGACAGCACGTACCCTGGGCTACTACCCCTGTATATAACACAGTCACATGGATGACAGTGCTGTACAGGTCTCATATGCATCTGTGTCCCACACATGACACTCACACCCCTTGCTACTGTATTGACAGCACACAGGTGCATGTATTGTACATGGCATTACACACACTTATTACAGATATCATTACCCTGCTATGTTATCAGACTGGGTGGTGTGAACCGGTTACCAGGGCTAGACCATGCTTAGCAAGTATTAACATTGCTGCAATATAACAGCTGAGCTGATTTGCGCATTGGTAAGCGAAGCCTACACTGTGTAAGCACCCGTACGTTTACCCGTAGCTTAGCACCGCTTAGCTTCATGCAAACCTGCACAAACAAGCTTAAAGCTGCTCAAAACTGCTTTAACCACTCTGTATCAAACAGCCCTTGTTCTGCCCATCAACAAAATGAACAGTCCTTGAACCCAGGTTCCTGTACACTAAAGCCACAACACTTAACCACTACACCATGACCACTGAGAAGACAGCCGTTGCTTTTCCAATATATCTGCCAATACTGATTAATATTGAACAATTGCCTTTACTTCCACAATTGTGTAGTACTTGTTATTAATATGACTGTTGCATCACATATGTTGTTCTGTCATAATGTGCACATAGCAGATATATACAGTGAGATACATATGGGAGTATATACAAAACCATGAGGGTTACACATGACAGGAATATGGACATATACATATAATCGGTTGATATATGTCTACATGTACATATGCATGTATATTCATACATATGTCTGTATACACATCTGTATAGTTCAACATATATATGGCCATGTGTACATCCCTTCGTATGTATATATATATATATATATATATATATATATATATATATATATATATATATGTGTGTGTGTGTGTGTGTGTGTATAGATATATAGATATAGATATATGTATATATAGCTATATTTGTATGCACATCCTATGTGTACAGATATGCCTGTTTATGTAGATATCTATAACTATATGTGCATACAGATCTATTCTTATTTACCTATTGCTGTCAATATATATGTAGATATCCATAAGCATATGTGCATATGTATCTCTATCTGTATATGTGTAGACATATATTGCTGTGTATATGTACATATCTGAGTGTTTATATGTATATATATATATATATGTACATATACATATCTATCTATGTATGTCGATGTGTATATGTGTATATATCTATATAGATATATGGATAAGTATATACACATATATGCTCACTATATGTCCCGAACATGAAGTGGAGCCCTACCTCAGTCCCAATAGTCCCAACCTCTTAGTGTAAGGGGATGCCAGGTATGTATTGCAGGTATATATGCAGACTATTGCTACTGTGATAGGGGTTGTCTTCACAGACATGTTGTGTGTGGGAAGTCACATCTGCTTTTAACATGTGTGCCATTGGCCACAGACAGACATCCTAAGGACATCATACTACAGTACCACTGCTGGCACAGTAATGATCATGTGGACTACAGTAGAGATATGGCCAATAAATGTGGACAGTCTGACACATTCTGGTCATTCCAGAGGTATACACAGAACCCCTTAGTGCAAGACATGTGGACCAAGCCTGACAATGTGGATGTTAACAGTCATGTAGATGGCTATATCACGTAAACACTGGTATACATTTACCCCCGTAGGTTATGCATTCACACACCCCTGTCTGTCCTGACACATACTGACTGCTGGTACAGAGGTGCCATGGTCACATACTACCCACTAGTTAGTGACATACATCTGTACAGCATCCCACTGCTTTGTCCGACATACATGACTGTTGTGGTGGCCTAGCAGCAATACATCTGGCAAGTATCTGGACATAACATCACACTGGGTAAGTACACTAAGCTGCTAGGCATGTCACAAAGCATTGCACAGGCTACAGACAGACTGCCACAACACTGGCCTAAATTTCTTATGGGGGAATACACATGTACCTGCATATATAGCAGGGTCTACAGGCATGTCACAGTACAGTGTAACAGACACCTGTGTGAAAGTGCATAACCACAACCAATGTGAACACAGCTATAGCCACATATGGTAGCTAGCATAAAATTACAGTATATGTACTATCTGATCAACACCATCCTCATATGTGCCACTCACACACTAACCCTACATATACTGGACCAGTACACAGTGTGGTCCAATGCCTGTCTGTGGTATGGGACATGTGTGTGTGTTTGGCCTTACAAACATGTAAGCTGATAGGGTAACATACAGTGGAGCAGCATGTAACATCAGATAGAACAGGACCAAGAACAATGACATCTACCACAGTCTGTACACAGGCCAATGTACATATTCACAATACACACACTGACAACAATCACCATAAGTACACTGACCTCAGTACTGTACACACAACCACAGAATGCCCAGGCTATGTCCTCATAGATAATCCCTACTATATATAACATGTGTCACAGTCTATCTCACTGGCTTATCAGATATGATGTCACTAAATTATGGTGTACAGAACATATGCACCTCTTACCGCATGACATATGTGCACAGGTTGACAGAGTTGTGGCTGGAGGCACAAACACAGGGCCAATATTGGCATGTTGCTGTGATAACCTCATACATTTACTATTGTAACAGGGTTTGTTGTGACATATCTCCTATGAGGGATATGAAGTCAGTAACTCTCATGTCTGTCACCATGTACTGTCTACAATCATCACACTATGCTTCTGCAGTTCACAGATAGGTGCACTGTGAGTAGCATAAGAAACAAAAGGCACAACACACTGTCCAGTCTGCAGATGACCCTACAGATGGGGGTTTCCTCATAAATATAGCACTGTCATGACAGGTATTAAAACATGTAGACCAGCCATATCCACACACACCCTGTTAAATAAACATTATTCCAAATACAGAATAGCGACATTTACATTCTGCAGTCATGTCAGGCACACCCCCCTTCTGTGTGTTGGCCTGTTTCCACAGTGTATGTTGTTAGAGGTAAATCCCCAATCCATCTGTGATGCTGTTTTCCAAACAGCAGATCTAGGTCCTGCTCACAATGAATAAAAAGGCCCAACACCAACATGATGTTCCTAGATATTGGAGTGTGTTTCCATGTAATTGGCTATGGGAATGTTACCACAGCTGTTCCACATACAATCAGTTAGAGGAGGGCTGCAATTCATACAGAGGCCATCAGCTGATCATGATCATCACTTACAAAACACATGATGTTGCTTAAACAAAGCAGGTGTACATCTCCACATCCACCACAGAGGGAATGGGAGAGGCAGACAGAGGAAAAAATAAGTCAGGGAGGGGGTGGAAGAGTAAAGCCTAAGCATGTTTGTGTCACACACCTACCAGTACAGGGTACCAAACCCCTGAGTGACTGTGTATTGCTATCACATGTCTATGCAGTTATTAGATGCACCACATAGCTTACATGTTGCGGAGCTCTCCAAACTTATATGTGATGGTTAGTGACATTTGCAACAGTGATATGGTAGTGATACAGTAGGTGTAGTACACATGCCTGTGTGCATGAACAGGTGTCAGCGTCAACACAGTCACACTCTCTCAGGGACCCACACACATTGACACACTGGTAGGTTCAGGAATATACCTCCTCACTAGTTAGTTTGTCACAATACAGTACTGTGCAGGTATCACATGCACCACAGGGGTTGTCCAAAGGTTATATGGGAAAAGGGTATGTGGAGGTGTCTGACATCAGACAACATGCTTCAGTATGCCATTGGGGGTTGTAGCGAGTGTGAATGTGATCAGAGGCATCATACACCACACACACAGACACAGGGTGCCAGTACTGACATGCATGGGTGCATTGATTCACAGGTGTGTAGTGGACTGACCCAGAAGGCTATACAAGGCTAGGTGATGGCTATTGGCATGGCACCAAAAAGGGAAATCCAAATGCAAAAGGAAAATGCCAGCCCAAAGTGGTGTGCATAAAATACATTTATTGTGACATTACCAAGCATTCCTCAGTGTAACAAAAATTTCCACAAATAGCCACATGTTATATACACAATAGTAAATTGGTAAGCCAAGATGCTTGGTCACAATTGCTCATTAAGCACAGGGGGGGAATAATCTCCCCAATTTAATAATCCACTTTTTTTTTCTTTCATGTTTAATATATTGTGCCAAGCAGCTTTATTTTTCTTGCCAGTAACTATCAATAACAGCAAACCTAAAATTGGCTGTAGGATGATTCAAAACATGCTTGTAAAGGGAACTAGTTGCCTTTTTATTTTTAATATCACTCATGTGTTCACTGATTCGAAGTTTCACTGGTCTCGAAGTCTGTCCTACATAAAACGCAGAACATGAGCAGGTGGCCAGGTAAACCAACCATTCACTAGAGCAATTGGCAGAAAAGTTAATATCATAGACCTGGCCAGGATTCCTGCTAGAAAACTCTTAAGTCTTATCCATATATGTACAGTGAGTACAGTGCCCACATGGAAAGCACCCAACCAGTGGGTCCCCCATAAGTGTCATTTAAAATTGTGGCTGAACCTCCATAGACCCAGTCTTATAATGAGCAAAAAAAGAACCAAATGTTCTGCCTCTCATGTTACCAAAAGGACATCTTTCTGGTACCAAGTTAGCAAGTCTAACACCCCCCAACAAAATATTCCAGTTTCATTGGATAACTTGTAGCAGGTTAGTAGTGTTGCACCCATAAGTGGTAATAAATTTGATATTGGAATCCTGAGAAGAAGTTTTATCCTTATATCGCAACAGGTCCTCTCTATCCAATGCAGATATCTCCCTACAGGCCATGGTAATCGTACCAGAATTGTACCCCCTGGCCTTGAATCTACCCACCAGGTCATGCCTCTGATGTTCATAAGTCTCAGAATCTGAACAGATACGTTTGATTCTCATGAATTGGGATTTAGGTATGTTGCATTTAATATGGGGAGGGTGATGACTAGAGGCATGCAATAAAGCATTATATTCTGGGAATTTCCAATAAACCCATGTATGCAATGTATGATCAGATTTTTTGCTGACCAGGACATCCAAAAAGGTTATCTGGTTCAGATCAAAGTTGCATGTAAAATGAATGCTCCATTTATTACTATTAATGTAATCCAAAAATTCACTATGAAAGGCAACATCAGCTCTTAATACTAACCAGCAGTCATCCAAATAATTACGCCAGATGTCAATCACAGGCAAATACAGATTATGAAGGGAATCATAAATCAATTGTTCTTCCAAATATGCCATGAAAAGATTGGCATATATTGGGGCAAAAGAAGCCCCCATGGCAGTACCCTGCATCTGTAGATAACAACTGCCCTGATAATAGAAAACATTCTTGGTTAGTACATGCTCAGTTAATCCCAATAAAAAGTGTTAAAACCTGGTGGGTAGAGTTCTGATGTAGTTAGCCAATGTTCCAATGCTAACAGGCCAGCCCAGTGTGGAATATTTGTATATAGGGCTGACACATCAAGGGTACATAACAACCAATCCAGTTCAAGCTGTGTATCCTGAAGGATCTGCATGAACTCCGTTGTGCCCTGAATACAAGCCCTGACATAACGGAGTAATGGGCAAAGATACTGAGTCAAACAAACTGTTATAGGTTCAGTGAGAGATCCCCTGCCTGAAACTATAGGCCTATCTGGAGGGTTCTGCAGTGATTTGTGAACCTTGGGTAAAAAATATAGGTACTGTGGTTTTGGATCACTAATCATCAAATGTTTAGATGTAGAGGTCGTAATAATCTCTTCCTCTACTGCCAGGTTCAAAAAGGCATCACTCTGTTTTTTTAAAGCCCCCAGTAGGATCAAGGGGCATATGCATATAGTATTGTTTGCTATCCAATTGCCTCTTTGCTTCCTGATCATAATTACCCAAGTCTATGACCACTACAGCCCCTCCTTTGTCAGCCTGTGTACTAACCAAGTTGTTGTTAGACTTAAGCTGTATAAGGGCCTCCTGTTGGGGTTTAGAAAGATTATGGGACTTAGTAACCATATCAGAATAGTGAAGATGTAAATCTTTGAGAACCCTGTGGAAAAAAAGATGAACAGTGGAGTTCATCAGTGGCATAAAATTTGACCTATGAAAATGAAAAGATGAATCACCAGACCCATGGCTATCCTGGTCAAAAAACAATTACAAATTAAGAGTACGACAAAAACTGTTCACATCATCAGCAAAAACACCCTCGAGAGCAAAAAAATGCAGGGACAAAATTCAATCCTTTATTAATTAATTCAATTTGGATAGGAGTTAAAACATATGAAGAAATGTTAAGAACATTGTTATATTCAATTACTTGTTGGTCATGATCTGTAATAATGTCACCACATCGGCTATTCTTGTGATGTTTCCACCCTGCCCTGTGTCTCTTAACCCTAAAGGGATGTCCGAACTGCTGCATTTCGGTGTGGGAGAAGACAATACTGGTGTTGTTTCAGAATCTGTCATCGAGGATGATTCTTCCCCCAATGTACTACCAAAAGAAGACACATTCTTCTTCAGGATTGACCTAGGCCTTTTCCTCTTATTGGGTTTGGAACCAGTGTTAGAAAATTTCACACTTTTATGGGGTCCAAATGGTCTCCCCCATCATAGTCAGCTTGATCATGGTTAAATTTGTGTATCTTTATGTCCCTTAGTTGGCCCTCAAGGGTCAGTAATTTCTGACTTAACTGTTGTAAACAGGTTTGGTGACATGTCTGCCCTTCAAAACGCTTAGTATCCTCATACAGTTTGGTCAGCTCAATCAAGTTAGAATCAATACATCTATTATGATAAGCCAACAGGACCTCCACAAAGCCCATGGATGCTAGTTGTTAAACCGCTAACCATTGTTGGTCCAATTCCTGCTCTACCTCAGAAACTAAGGGTTGGATCTGTACCCGCAATCCCCTAGGACAAATGCTGCTCACCCTGTATGCTTTAAAATGGTGAAGATGCCACACATGAGTGCGCATAGTCCTCATACTTTTAGATAACTTTGTAAACACATCATAACAAGATTATGTAGATTCACCCCCAGCCAAGGGATCCTGAGGAACCTTGGTCCCTAAACCAAATATGCCAATATCATCCCGATCAGATGACAGACCTTGGAGAAATTGGCCAAAATCCATAGGATCCATCTTATAGGACACGCCATGGAGATTACTGGGGTACCCCTTTCCAAAAGGTGTGTTTCACAGTGAATGACATCAGCAGCCTGGACAAAGTAGGACATTTGATTTGTAGTGAGTGTGACTAGCATAAAAAACATTGCTCCCTACACAGACAGAGACACACAAACAGTTGCCATGGCTGTGATTAGAACTCCTACCACACTAGGTTATCACACCACAACATTACGCAGTTACAAGACACACCACAGAGATTACTGGGCTCCACCTTTCCCGAAGGTGAATTTCACAGTGAATGACATCAGCAGCCTTGCCAAAATAGGGCATTTGAATTGTAGTGAGCATGACTAGCTTAAAATGCATTGCTGTCTACACAAAGACACACACACAGTTGCCACATCTGAGATTAGAACTACCACCTAACTAGGTTATCACACTACAGCATTACACAGTTATAGAACACGACCCAAAGGTTATTGGGCTACACTTATCCCAAAGGTGTATTTCACAGTGAATGACATCAGCAGCCTTAGGTTATCACATCACAACATTACGCAGTTACAAGACACACCACAGAGATTACTGGGCTCCACCTTTCCCGAAGGTGAATTTCACAGTGAATGACATCAGCAGCCTTGCCAAAATAGGGCACTTGACCTGTAGTGAGTGTGACTAGCCTAAAAAGCATTGTTCTCTACACAGACACACCAGTTACCATGTCTGGGATTAGAACACCTACCTAATTAGGGTATCACACTACAGCATGATGCAGTTATAGGACATGCCACAGAGATTACTGGGCTACACTTTTCCCAAAGGTGTATTTCACTGTGAATGACATCAGCAGCCTTGCCAAAGTGGGACATTTGAATTGTAGTGTGCATGACAGACAGAGACACACACAAACACACACACAGTTGCCATGTCTGGGATTAGAAATTCCACCTAATTAGTTTATTACACTATAGCATTATGTAGTATTAGGACACACCACATAGATTACTGGTCTACAGCTTTCCCAAAGGTGTATTTCACAGTGAATGACATCAGCAGCCTTACCAAAGTAGGGCATTTGATATGTAATGAGTGTGACTAGCCGAAAAAGTAATTGTTCCCTACACAGGCAGAAACACACACACCAGTTGCCATGTTCGGAATTAGAACACCTACCTAATTAGGATATCACACTACAGCATTATGCAGTTATAAAACACACCATGGAGATTAATGGGCTACAACTTTCCCAAAGGTGTATTTCACAGTGAATTACATCAGCAGCCTTGCTAAAGTAGGACATTTGAATTGTAGTGAGTGTGACTAGCATAAAAAGCATTGTGCCCTACACAGACAGAGACACACACAGTTGCCATGTCAGGGATTAGAACTCCTACCTAACTAGTTTATCACACTACAGCATTACACAGCATTAGGCCATGCTACAGAGATTACTGGGTGCTCCCTTCCCAAAGGTGTATTTCAAAGTGGATGGCATCAGCAGGCTAGTCATATTAGGGCTATGGGGAGGGCAGTGTGTGTGCATGGGCCATAACCCATTCATCTAGAGGTTGACACATCACATGCAGACACATGCAAGGTTATATTCTGCAGGTACATGTATGCAGCTGCTAGATGACTACTGCCTTGTACACTCATGTGGCACAGGTAGCACTTGCACCACACAGTCTGTAATGCTGATGGATACCAGTGGCTAATGTCTACAGTGAGTGACATTTACACATCATGTGGTTGTAGCCATTTGGCTGTGTGCTGGGTGGGACAGGCCTCATGATGGATGGCTCTTTGTCACAGCCACTCTCTTCCACACATCTATGTATGTCTACTTTTGGCTTATTATAGTTTGTTGTCCTTTGATATATGTCTGTATATCTATCCACTATGTGTGTAAAGTATGACTGGTGCATACTGAGGAGTGTATGCACTAACATTTGCAACAGTCAGATATGTATGGTTCACTGTTGTTTGCAGACATGGGCTTCATTTGTTTAATTGTGTGAATATGCCCAGTATGACCTTTCAGTATGTTGTTGTCTGACATTGCCTTCAGTTCTCTAAGTGTGTGAGCATGCCCAGTATGCCCTTCTGTATTGAATGTGTGGATCCATTACAGGTCATTTGTACTCCAGTGCAGACCTTTGTGTTGTACACCTACAGGTAGCAAACTGTTTCTGCAGGATATCCATAGATCATTTGGCAATATGGGGACAAACTGTGCAAGGGATAGTGTGTACTGTAGGTGATTGTGTCTATGCTGCTTCTGATACATGGTACTGGTGTTAGCAGAGATGTTCAGACATGTGTACTGTTATACACTGTGATGTTTTATGTTCTCAAGTACTGTCAGGTGGACATTCTTGCTCACAGTGATGTCCTGGGGAGCAAGGGTGAATGCAGCTGTGTCCAGTATTGTGGGGAGATGCCTACATATTCATGGTAAGTTATGCCATTCTGGAAGGGGAGGTGCAGACACTTGCTGCTGGGTCTGTGTATCCGGTTCAGCAATTTGGTACAGTGTTGGCAGAGTATTCCCATAGTTGTACATCCATTGACATGACAGTATGACCTTAACTTGTTGTGGCAATACCTCACAGCTGTACATATTCACACAGGTTACCCAGAGGCAGGGGTCATGAGTCAGGACATTACCCCTATAGTTGTGTATGGGCAGGTTTATAGCCACCCATTTATGTGTTTGCAGCCAGGTATAGTGTGTGCACACAGCTGTGTGTCAGACCTTGCACATTCCATGCTGCCCATGCTCCCACCCCCCTAATTTCCATGTGGGCACTGTACTCACTGTACATATATGGATAAGACTTAAGAGTTTTCTAGCAGGAATCCTGGCCAGGTCTATGATATTAACTTTTCTGCCATACATTATGCATACATTCTATGATATTTTCCCTAAGGTTATCACCTCATCACAGCTGTGTTTCAGTGTTGGTCCACAATTCATACAGTGAGACATGGTGGACATGTTACTGTGGTTTGTCCACATGGCCTTGCATATGGCTTATGTGGAGTGTGTTATGTTGTTATGTGGGTGTCCATGACATAACATGCATTGGCAATATGTGAGAGACACAGACCTTTGGCAGAGGCCTGTAGGCCATTTGGTGGTGATGTGGGCCAGCTGTGGCAGGCCATTGCATTCTGTCAAGTCCTACAGTCCCAGACCACCATAAAGTATATTCCCCTGGGGTGACAGGGTTGGTGTGCTAGGTGTTCATGCCAATACTTTCTATCAGTACTGATCAGGTGGTGTGGATGCTGGCAGGATGCTAGCTACAACTAGGGACACACCTGCATGGGACACTTGCACTGCATGCTGCATTCTGTTGCTATTACCATATACAGGTGGGGGTCATATTGTACCCATTCCCAACAGCAGGGATACGATCAGAGAGGTACCTGTGGGTGGTGTTTGGGTGAGCTGGGTGTATGTGTGCTATGGAAATTACTTGTATCTGATGCACATATATGCATGGGGCATTCCAGTTATGGTGGCATGTGCCGGTACAGCAGCTGTTTCCCAATACATCAGTCCTACCACCTTTGTGATCTGCAAGTGTTTGGGCAGACTACACTGGTATTCCCTACTGCAGGCCAAGATAATATGATAATAATATATGCATACCTGTATGCACAATTCCAAGGGTGTGTCCATTTCACATTTACACATTATATACTGTATGTCTGGGGTACTTTCTCCCCTGTGTACTGCTTGTATATCTAGCCCAACAGCCATGCCATGTCAGTCTTTCAGATGGTGACACATATTACCACCATACATTTACAATGGCTTACTGCTAGCATGTGTTATACTGGTGGAAACTTTCTTTGGCACTGCAGTTGTGAGGACTTGGCCCTGTCATCAGCAGTAGTGGGCAATGGCCACCAGGTCATACCTCAACATGCATACATATTGACCAGTCTCACACAATATGATACACACACCAACCTGACACACACATACCTGCATATTGTACAAATGCTACAATCTATCCTGCTACCTTGGCCACCTCTGGGCATCCATGCTCCACTGGATTATACCTACACATACATGTTACTACATTTCTACATAGGACTGGGGGCACACCTGAGTGTTACTACATGTCTACATAGGATATGGGGGTACACCTGACTGTTTTTACATTGCTACACAGGATTGGGGGGCACACCTGACTGTTACTTCATTTCTACATCGGATAGGGAGGGCACATGACTGTTACTAAATGTCTACATAGGGTATGGGGAGCACACCTGATTGTTTCTACATTGCTACGCAGGATGGGGGGGTCACACTTGACTGTTACTACATGTCTACATAGGATTGGGGGGCACACTTGATTGCTACTACTGTCTACATAGGTTATGGGGGGCACACCTGACTTTCTCTACATTGCTACATGGGATTGGGGGGTCACATCTGAGTGTTACTTCATTTCTACATCGGATAGGGAGGGCACATGACTGTTACTACATGTCTACATAGGCTATGGGGGGGGCACACCTGACTGTTTCTACATTGCTACACAGGATTAGGGGGTGCACACCTGGCACTTGTACACATTTGCTATGACTGTACTGGTATGTCAGGTACTCCATTTCATTCTGTTTTCTAACCTATCATGCAGACTAGAGGCATTTCAGTGTACTACAGGTCCTACATTTGATTGACCTACATATTAGTTTCTGACTTCCTACCCTTAAGAACTAACATCCCACTGCCTGAACTGATGTGGTCTGTCTGTGTAGGCCTGGGGGGAGGAGGCTACCTATAGGCATCATTCAGTGGTCTTAGCACAGCCTTTGTTTGTGTTTGTCTACACCTGTCCTGCTGGCTGTGATTGTTGTTGGGTATGTGAACCTCCCTGACTTGCATGTGTGTGTGTCATATGGACACACATGTGGCCCAGAACATTTTCTGCAGTGGGTTTTGTCAACATGTGTAGTACTTGCTACTATGGTGACACCCGTATTTGTTACAGATCTCATGCTGCCACTATAGTTGTCTGCTATCTGCTGGCATCCTATTCAGCCACCTGATTCCCTTGCAAGCTCACATCCATACCATTGATACAAGTAACTACACATACTACTCCAATTAGCAATCTGTAAGGGGAGTGACTTACCTTGTGGGTGTGCCAGTATTGAGGATGGTGCTGGGGGCTGCCTATGTCGGATGCACATAGTACACTCCCTATACATGGTTGAGCATAGGTAGTGTCATGTTTGGCATCCCTTTTACTGTATGTGCGAGTCAGAGAGAGGTGTCATTCCCTGGGTCTCTACTGTGTCAGTGTATGTGCTATGTGTTGCCTCTTTGCCAAGGCCATGGCATCTGCCTACTGGGGAAGGCTCAGGTTGTTCCTCCTGTGGGTCACTCTGTGCCTGTGCAGGCCTTGGCATTGGTGGGGAGCTGTGTGGCCCTGCCCCATGCTGTTCCTGCTGCAGCTGTTTACACAGAATAATATTGTGTAGCATGGCACATACGATAACAATTTAGGTACATGTATCTGGTGACTACTGCAAGGCTCCACCAGATGTGTTCAGGCACCAGAACCGTGACTTGAGCATCCCAAACACATGCTCTGTTATGATTCTGGTCTGTGCATGTGTCTCATTATGGTGTTCTTGTTTGGGTGTGTGTGCATTTCTGATGGGTGTCATCAGCCATGGCTCCAGTCCATAACCAGTATCCCCCACTAAGTGACTGTAAGGGATGCCCCATTGGCAAATCTCTGGTACAGCTGTGTCTAATGCCAGATGTGGGAATCATGATAGCTTCCAGGGCTACCAGCACACACATTCATTATAATGCCCTGGGCATAGCACATGACCTGGCAGTTGATGGAGGGGAAGCCCTTGCGGTTGATGTAGACCCTACCCAACTCACCGGGTGGTGCTTTGATGCACATGTGCGTGCAGTCTGTAGCACTCACCACTTCAAGGTATTCTGTTATTTGGTGGAAGAGACACATATTGCTGGCCAACACCTCACAGGTGTTGAGGAAATATACATGTTCACTGGCATGTGCTGACATGGCATCCAGGAACTGGTGGAATAATCTGGATGTGGATGCTTGTGAGATTACCATGATGCCTCCAATTGGGCTTTGGGAGGTACCTGTGGCTAGTATTCCTAGGCCTATACATACCTAGGTATCCACTGGGATGGGTTCCCCTCTTGTTAATTCTGTGTGTCATGTATGGCTGGCACAGCTCAACAGTTTGCTGTAGGAGGTCCCTGTCCACCCTATAGCTCTCCATTATCTCCAGCTCATGTAGCCCTTGGCAGGTTACCCTGGGTTTGTACACCCTTCTCCGTCTCCTCACTGTGGGTTGGTTGACAGCATTCTCATCCTCACCACCCTCAACCTCTTATGTTGATGTCTGAAAGATGCTGCTGCAGCCCCTATCATTCTGTTGTTTTTGTTTGTTAAAATTTCCCCACTTGTATACACCAGTGATGTAGAGTATGTGGGAAAAACCAGAGGGAAAGGCATTTGCATAGTTTATAATAAGGTTCTGGGCTGGTCTGGTCTGCTGCCTGTGTACTTGGCTGATTCTGATGCAGTTCACCTGCCAGCTATGCTAGTTCTCCTAGATTACATTCCTACAGCTGTTTTCCCTTCCCATTTCTTTCCATTCACTGAGCTGTTATTTCCTGGTTTACTTTTTTATTTTTCCTTTAAAAACCTGGTGCGGGGTGTGCACACCAATTTAGGCAATGTACAGAGTGTTAGGCAGCCTCAGACACACACCTTTGCTTAGCTCTGCTAAGCTAGGAGCAAACTCGAGCCACAAGGCTTCAATCCGCTTACAGCATGCCTGACACCCCCCCCCCCCATGATGTCAGCTAACTCCTAGGTTTGCACCAAGCTATTTCTGCTCTTACACTGTTGGTTGCTTACTAGCATGCAGGGGAAATCTGTGATTCAGTATGATTCCCCTCATCTGCATAGGATTGCCTGCTGATGCATAGTTACATGTCCCACACTGAACATCCCCCCTTAGGAACCAGTATTCACTGGCCATGTTATCTTTTGCCTGCCATTGGGTATAATGGCAAAATAGTTATTTTGGTTAGAATGCTTATTTTATGGGGGGTTTTTTTTCTTATTTTCTGGCAGATCCTGTTTGTGCACTGCTTCCCTATGCTTAAACAGCCGAGATCGGCTAAAAAAAATAAAAGTTGACTTTTTTTATTTTTGCAAATGTTTTCCATGCCAATGGCCTTATAGTTGGCCATTGGCATGCTTTCTACATTATATCATCCCTTTATTTGGAGATGTCATGGCTCCGTTTTGTAATTTGCAGAAATGTACTCCGTTACTGGTGGAATACGTTTCTGCCTATTACACTAGTCCTGCATGGCCAGTTTCCAGCTTCCTGGATTGCAAATTCACCTCATTTGCATGGATTTCTCCTGCAAATGTGGTAATTTGTATAGAGGGGCTGAGTCCGTGCAGGACTAGTGCAGGAGCACTCGTGCACGTCCCTGCAGGTTATTCTTAGATCGCACGAAAGACATATGGCCTGCTGGAGCTCCTGCACTTGTCCTGCATGCCGTGCAGGGCTTGCAGAATCCAGGGGGTTGTTTAGACACATATAAATATTAATTCAGTACATTAATGGTGTTTTATAGATGGCTAAATATAAGGAAACTGGTGGTCTGTGTGACTGTTCTCATTGTGGAGATTCATGACATGCCCTGACAAGGCAGCTTGAGTGTTTTTTTTTCTTTCTGTAAATTGTAAAAGCTTCAAAATTTTATTTCCCACTGAAAATGCTTTTTTCCTCACTAGAGGCAACCACTGCTTTGCATGAGCCTTTTTAGATATGTTTTTACAAGTTTATGAAGCTGCAACTTGAGGAAACAACATTAATGGCATCACTTGACCTTTTGAACTTGTTAAATGGCTGTATTTAGAATTATTTTCTCTTGAAATTCTGTTATCCTTCACTTAGATACTTTAAATGGTAAATAATTAGTTCTGATAAAAGTGGTTAACTCCTTTGAAAATACCTATGTTCTTTTATAGATGCATACATTCTGCAGATTCAATGACACTTTTAGCAACTAAATGACATCAAATGAACTAAGAGCTGCATTAGAAAACCCATTATGCATATTATCATCGGACTTATGTTACATAACTTAACCTTTAGTAACAAAACAGAGGGCTGTGAGGCTTTTTTGTAATAAATGTTTTATATATATATATATATATATATATATATATATATATATATATATATATATATATATATATATATATATATATATATATATATATATATATATTCAACAGATCCTTACATGAAAAATGTTAGATGACTGACAAAATGGTTAAAACATCTGATATTTCCTGAAAAGTCTTGGAAATATTGACAATCTTAACCTTCAGCTTCTAATGTTTATACATACTTTGATCTGATGTGTATTTCTGACATATCTTCTTAGAGGTGTTATTATTATATGTGACATATTCACATAGTTTCAGTTACATTGGACACTCTCATTTTAATGTATATTTCATGGACTCAGACTTCTTTAGTTGCTTTCATAAGGATTTTCTTTTTTGTTTCTATACTATATTCTAAGCAGAGATGGATAATTTGTCTTTTGGTGTTGGAGAGGTGGTGGATGGATAGTTTAGTTAAGTTTTTTACTAAACCAGAAATGTAATGTTTCATGTATGTGTTTGTAAATAGTTTTGGGTTTTTGAAAGTAGTGCTTAATACACATTCTCCAGGAATTACTAATCTTCCGTGCAGGACTAGATTAGTCCTGCATGGAAGTGCCTGTTTAGGAGCAGGATGGCAGCTCTCCATGCCAATTAATAAGGTGCGCTGCCTGAGCTCCTAGGCTTACATGGAGCGTGTATGAGTGCAGGGGATGTGTCTGAGAGCATAGCTCTCAGAATAAACGCACCCCTGCAACGAAGAACAGCATAAAGTGGTAAGAAATGAGTGAGACCACTCATAGGTGTCCGCATATCCCCACCAACAGTCCCCCATGTGTACAACAGCAATAGTACATATAAATTAAATGAAGAATCCCTTTTATTATTTTTTTAAAAATCCAAGTACAGCTAACCATAGGTGCGCGGGTGTGCCCATTGCTTAGCTACGGTTATAGCAACTTAAAAGGCTGAAGAGGATAACAAGGAAGATATATGCAAAAGAAGCAGCATAGCAATAGTGTAGTGGGCAGAGCATTCACCTAACAAGCAGGCATTCCTGGTTCGAGTCCCACTGCAGTGCAGTCTATTTTACACGGCAAAGCATGTTGTAACCAATATTTTTGTTGCAAAACCCACTAAATAACATATATTTATGAACTGGAGTACTGCAGGAAATGCACATGTGAAGTGTCAGTGTCATAATGAATGAGGCATTAGTAAGGTTTAAGCACAAATAAGCAGTAGTAAGCATATTTAAGCACTAGTAAGTGTGTTTAAGTGCATTTGTGCGGATTAAGCACTGCCTATACAGATTAAGCAATTTAGAAGCTAACTGAGTATAAGAAACTGTAACCGGAAGTTAGCAGTGCTTACCTCCACGCAAACCCATGCAAACCCGCTTACAACTGCTTTAAAGTGCCTTAATCACTCTGTATCCAACAGCCCATGTTCTGCCCAGCAACAAAATAAACAACCTCTGCAAGGCTCAAACCCAAGACCCTATACACTACAGTCACAGTAGTTAACCACTAAGCCATCATAGCACTACATAAGATTGAGGTTTCAACAAGCAAATCCTCACCATAGGAAAATCAAACTGAACATGTGAAAGGAATCTATGTACAGTGTGATGTTGTATAACCTGCTACATATTATAAATATGTGAACTGGAGTACTGCAGTAAGGCCAGATGTGAGTTGTTATTGTAATAAAGTGTTGAAGTCCCCAGGTTCCCATACAGTGTACGTACACATGAATCACGGATAGCAGACACATATATAAGATGTGACCAATAATAAAACAATGTGAAAATGAAAATATAATGCAAATTAAATATTAAGCAATGCTGAGCATTGCACAGCTCAGCTTAGTTGGTGTAAGCAATGTTTAGACTGGCTAACTCAATCTGCACAGTGGTATACCCCTATAAGCAATGCCAACATTAAGTAAGTAGGTGTGCCCATAGCTTAGCCTTTTCAAAACCGTCTAATCATGGAAATGTGTGGTAAATCGGGCATATTTAAACCCCACAGGTGTGAATACTTGCCATAACTGGTTGTAGCTCCCTACTGTAGGCAGAATGGCTGGAGTTGGGAAAGGCACTTATTTAGAGCACGGCACTGGGGCACCCAGCAGTCCAGATTCATGGTATGGCTCCTGGTAAAACACCATGAGCAGAGAGCACTGCAGGGCCAGTACCAGGGCTCTCAGTATAAATTGGAGGCCTGGGACAGTCTCGCCCATGACTTCACCAGTGCCACTGGTATCTCCCGGACTGGTAAGCATGTCAGGCATCACCATACTGACCTGAAGTGATGGAGGGGGGATCTGTTGGAGCAGTGGCTCCAAGAATCAAGGGGGATGGCCGATGCCCCAGCACTGAGTAAGTATTCATTCTACTACGTAGATAATGATTGCCTAGCTTGTGTATACTATGGACAGGTAATGGTTAAATATCACTGTATCTCTCTGACAGCTGCAGATGAGTGGGCTGTGAACCAGCAAGCTCATGCTGCTAGGCTGCAAAGGCTGTGTTGTGAGGCAGGTTAATAATAATCTTGCATGTAGTCATAAATATAACAGTTCTAGAAAGTGTTGTACAAGTATAAAAATGTATTGTGTATGGGATGTACTGAATAAACTAGACAATATGGCAGGAAGACTGTCGTATAGGTTGTATGTAAATAAAGGTGTAATATCTTGTGAATAAAAGTATAACCCCAGGAGTGCTTGTGTACATTCTGGTTTCATATATTGTTGTAGAGTTTCATTTTATAAATAGTACTGTTGTATTAAGCTGTGTTACTGACACTGCTGAACGCAGATAAAATGTGTAGGAAGTTCAGTATAACAATGTTGGAAGTCCCAAGAGGTCAATCATATTGTACAACTGAGGGAGACTTAGAAAACCTTGGAATGCTTTACACCAATTTGTTGATAGCACAGTGTACTGTGATATCAACTGTAATATTTTTACCACACACAGCAGGGGGTTGAATCCCAGGAGTGGTAGTAAGTTGTATGCATAATCATACCCCACAACTGTACAGAGTTTGTGAGAATGTTCAGATAGGAAGCTGAATGCATAATTAGACCCAACTGTACAGAATTTTTTAGAGTGTTTAGATAGTAAGCTGTAAGCATAATAACAACCATCAACTGTACAGACTGTGGCAGAATGTTCAGGTAGTAAGCTGCATGCATAGTCATACCCCTCAACTGCTCTGATATGTCCAGGATGTCCAGATAAATGGCCCAAATCTGCTGCCTGGTAACATGTTCCCCTGACAAATCATTGTGATGATCCAAGAAATGTAGGCAGCCTTTACTAATATATAACTGATAGACCTGTACATAGACAGAGAATGTATATGGAAACAAACCTGTCATTGTAGCATCTCACCCAAAGTGTATGACAGCAATTCTCAAAATATGTCACATTAACACCTGCGTCCTGTTAAGCCTTGACCAGAGTGTGTGCAATAACAGATTGTTAAGTATGTGTATAACATCAACATGAAATCTGGGAGTATGTGTAGAATTTGTCAGGTAGTGTTAACAAAGATTTTCTCCACAACTATAACAGGTAAGAGGTGTAGACTGTAGGTACAACATAGTTCACTTATATACTTGTCTACAAGCATGGAATTTGGGAGTATGTGTAGAAATCGTCATGTAGTGTTAACAATGATTTTCTCAACAGCTGTACCAGGTAAGAGGTGTAAACTGTAGGTACAACACAGTTCACTTATATACCTGTCTACAAGCATGGAATCTGGGAGCAGGTGTAGAAAACATCAGGTAGTGTTAACAATGATTTTCTCAACAGCTATAACAGGTCAGAGGTGTAGCCTATACATGAGACACAGTCCACGTATACACTAATCTACAAACATACTACTGTACAAAGTAAGGACATGGGGTAGTGTAATAATACATGTAAGGGACAGATCACTGCAGTGACTAAGAAAGTTGGCAAAACTACAGGAATATATTAGTTGTTAATTGACCTCTCTCTCTCTCTCACCCCCACCATATGTGCAACAATAACCTAATTACACACCTCAATGGGTACGTGTGCTTTCCAAACTTTTGTTGGGACATATGCCCTATTAGTTTATAAATATTCACATTTGGTTCCATGCATGTGCCATGTTAAAATACTCCCATATTGGTGGCCTGTTGCCATCAATGAAGCCTGCATATTGTTGTAATGGCCACTGTTGTCCCATATATCCATGTGTTCTGCTTGCTCTGCAACTGTTGTAAATCTGGTGTTTTGGGTTAATGGGAATACCTATGCATGCTGTTATAATTAATCCTGAATGCTGTTGACTATTACTAACTGATATCTTTCCTAAAACTGCAACACCATAGCTCGTATGGGAAGGCTGGTCCCAACAGACCCACCTGTCCCACCTCAGCTGGCCATGGCACCAGGCACCAGCACATCTAGGACCCAGCCTGGGACCTTCTCCTCCATTGGCCCTGCACCACCTTCATGCAGAGAGGTACCTGTCAACTGCCATCATGTCCAGGCTGTGGTGTGTAGCGAGCTCAACAAGGAAATTTGAGACAAGCTATGCCAGCTTGATGGGCACATGGTGCAATTAGAGAGTGAGCCTGCCCCTCCTACCCAGCACAGCCACCTTTGGGGCTGTGATAGTGCAGTGCAGGCTGCCCATGTGTGGGGACCTCAGTCCCACTGTTTCCATTTGGGGGCTCATGGGCTTGCAACTTCCAAACAACCCTCCCTGTCCAAGCTGTTTAACCCCCACATGTGTCATATCCTGTATGCATCTTGTTTGTCTTGTCTGTTAACCTACCCACCCTACCTCCCCAAATATACCTACTACCACTCCCCAACATCTCACTCTCACCTAAAAAAAAAGGGCAATCTGTTCCCACAAAAAAATCTTGCCCCAGTACATAGCTGTCCATTTTGCACACATGTCCACTGGACACACATAATCCGGTCTAATTGGCATCACAACAAATTATTGTTGTCCTCACCCCCATGCGGGGGTTTGAGTGCCCAAAAATACCTCTAAATTCAGTGTATATGCACAGCTGTTGCTGTAGAAGAAATGGGCAGCTATGGACCTTCCCTACACATTTCCAGCACATCCCTGGCTAATTTTCCTACTGTCTTTCCCTCTTGATGCTCCTTTTTTCACCAATTTTCTATCAACCCCTTTTTCTTTTCTTTTAAAGAAATTAGTGCAGGAGTAAGTACTTTTAAGCAGCAGTAAGCGGGTTTAAGCCTGTTTGCATGGGGGTAAGCAATGTCTACACATATTAAGCAATTTAAAAGCTAACTGAGTGTAAGAAACTGTAACTGTAAGTTAGAAATGCTTATCTCTGAACAAACATGCACAAACCTGCTTACAACTGCTTTAAAGTGCCTTAATCACTCTGTATCCAATGGCCTGTGTCCTGCCCAGCAACAAAATAAACAGCCTCGGCAAGACTCCAACCCAGGACCCTGCACACAATAGGCAAAGGGATTTACACTTAGCCATGCTAGATGCACACAAATCTGATGTTTTCATAAACATAACATCCAGCCCAGTCATGTAACAGTACAGAGAATGTATACCAACATCTAGATGTATGTGTGTGTGCAAATATATTAATATCTAAACCGATACAACATATCTATATATGTAGGTATATATATATATATATATATATATATATATATATATATATATATATATATATATATATAAAATTAGAAATATATACATATATATAAATATATATGAACATATATACATGCAAATGCCTACATCAACATATATGTCTACACCTATATGTCTACATATACACAGCAAGTTACATATATGTATGCAGATATATATCTATGTAGGTATATGCGGACATAGTTTTTATATATATATATATATATATATATATATATATATATATATATATATATATGTAAGCAGATATAAATATCTATATAGGTATATATGGCCACACATCTGTAGATAGCAATGGTAGATTAACAAAAACAAATATGTCCACATGCACCGTTAATGGGGTTGAGACGCCCTAAACAATATACGTCTTGTACGAATAGGCATACCCCCCACAGCCAAACATGTCCACCCTGCAATACACTACCAAGTGTTACAGTTCCCATAACTAGGACCTGACATGAAATGGGCACAAGATGTTCATAGTACTACAACCCACCTGTATGATGTCAGGCTGGTATTGGTAACATATCATGCAGTACAGTCTGGCTCCCATAGGAAATGTAAAATGTGGAAGCTATCAACAACCCCAGGATACATATACACAGACACATATATGCAGATACAGATATACATACACACACACACACACACATATATATATATATATATATATATATATATATATATATATATATACATATAGATACATATACATGTGACTACACATACACATGCAGAGATATGCACAGTAAGATACATATGTAGAAGGTGCACACAATATGGAACAGCCACTATGCCTACAGTTCACACCTGAACAACTGGACACTGTATGGGCCACCCATACAAATTACAATCATTGCCTGCAACATATACCCACAGAGAGGTCATGGGAAAAAACACCACACACAGGATTGCAGAAATGGGAAAACCTTTATTTGTGTACTATTACAGTTCTATATGCCATGCCATATAGCTGTTCAGGCACTGTCATCCATATAAACAGAGTAATCAACTGTGAAACAGTTATACTAATACAGTAGTCTGAAATGGTCCACAACTGCTGCTGTCCAGGCCAAGGCCTTCAAATTGTACAATAGTAAAGACAGACTGGGCCACAGGATACCAATCAACAGTATGTAATGCAGGTGTATAGTTCAGCAGCCTCTATCTACACTCTGTACAAAATCATTAGGTTGACAAAACTTCAGTTGACCAAATGGGATGTAAATGTTACATAACAAGGCATAACTGACATCATCACATGCACACTGACAAAAAGAACAGTCTGTATGGCAGGAGGCAGTAGGCCTGCATTAACCCAATTTATGTGAGTAATGTAAATATAAGTGAAGTATACGGTACTGTACATCCAGATACCTTAAGGCAGCTCACCCCTGATACCCCCACATTTTATAACAGCCTAGGTCATTTATGGTGCATCCCCCCTAGACTCAATAATACAGGGCCATATACCACTGTTACATACACTGGCCTCTGGAGTGCATGAGGGCACACATGTATTGTGTAGGTGAAGCCCATATATATATATATATATATATATATATATATATATATATATATATATATATATATGGCCCCAGCCCCACTGTATGTGTGGGGGATAGAACAGCAGTGGACTGATGGTAGCAATGGCAGTGTGATATACACACAGCCCACTACAAAACAACCACTAACAGCATGTCATATGTGCAAAGCTTGGTATGTAGGTGGAGGACAGAGGCTGGAAAACAGGTCCATATGTGAAAAACTGTTACCATATACTAAGCAAGTCTCAGGTGTTACAGGATAGTCTGCAAAATACCCTTAGCCAGGGAATTGAGGTTAGAAACATAAATGGATGTAGCCATGTACTGATAGCACTACACACACACACACACACACACACACACACACACACACACACACACACACACACACACACGATAATCTGCAACATACCCTTTGTCAAGATTATGAAGTTAGAAACAGAAATGGATGTAGCCATGTACTGATAGCACTCAACACACACACTGCCAGTGATATATCTGACACAAGACTTGTGTGGTGGACAAACAAAACATAATAGGCACACCTCTGGCCATCAAGAGGATAGGCCCACAGTTGAGAGCTATGCAGAAAGACTGCATTCCAAGGTAAACTAGTATGTACACACACACCCTGTAACACCAGTACTATACAAAGCATAACACAACTCAACTCACACTTTGTCTGTAGCTCTGGAACCCCCTACAAATATGTAGCTGGCCTGAGTGTGCCGGTTCCCCTGGAAGAGGTATTGCTACCTGCTGTCTGTAACACTGATGCCCACAGATAGGAAGAATGCCCATCACACAGGAAAGGTAAAGGGACCACACCCACATGATGTAGGGATTTATAGTAGGTGGTTGCCATGACAGTGGTAATTGGAAGTACTACACAGCAAGCTGCATGCAGTTAGCAAGTGTAGGACACTGATTTGTGCAGAGGCCATCAAGTGCATCACCTACTAAAGCCAGGCTGCAATCTACTCAAGGCAGCTCAATCCATTCACTGGGGAGAGCAGGAGAGAGAGCAAGAGAGAGAGAGAGTGAGAGAGAGAGAGAGAGAGAGAGAGAGAGAAAGCAAGCAAAAGCAAAAGGGAAAGTGGAAAAAAAATACAGCTCAGCAAACTAACAGCTGAAAATTCAGGCATTTAGGCAGCTGCCATTCATAAATACATCATTACCACAACAAGTATATGATGTATATGTACATGTATTAGAATGTAGTACCTGGTCCATCATAATGGGATAGATGATGTGGAATGAGTTATATGTGCCATCATGTGATGTTGTGATGATGTTTAACTGTACAACTGCTATGGACAACAGTGTTTGTCCCTGTGGCTAGTGGGCCATAGCTGTTAACTGTGCAGGTCAGCACTGACAGACAAGATATAAGCCATCATAGTGTGTGTTGTGTAATGGGAAGTATGTATATGATGTGGCCAATAGATGGTGGTGGAAGTAATGCCATTATGATGGACATGTGGGAACCATGGACCACCACTGGCAGGATACTCAGGTAAATCTGTAATGTAGCATGCCAGAATGCCATAGGTGTGTAATAGGGTTACCTGCAAACAGGTCCCACATTTACCCCACTAATGTCAGGCCATGTCAATATGTGGCACCTGTCTGTGTTGTAGCAAGGCAGAACAGTGCAGCTGTGCAGGAAGGTGTTGTGAAATTGTGGAGCTGATGTCTGAATGTACCCCACATATAGGTATCCATATGTGTACATAAGTCACATATATAATATATAAAGATAAATGTATATCAGCATGTATGTCCAGAAATATACCTATACCCATGTGTAGACATATATATGTGCACATATATATATGAATTCACATATATATGTATATAATACCTATATGCACATGCCTACATATGTACAAACACACACATAAACATATATGTATGTAAAGACATTCCCTCTATATCACTACCAAAGTGATGTGTGCTATGTGCAAGGCAGCAGCACACATAGCAATACACACAGATATCTACAGCTGTCAGTGTGTGCACCATGGATGAGTATGCCACATTTTAGTCCCTTCTTAGCACTACATTGCCCCCATCTGTGAAGTATGCAATGAGAATATGGGGAAGTATGGCTGATACACACGTGGAGGTGGTCAGGATTGGTAGATATAGAGGACAGTCTACAGGGGTGGTATGTGACACATGTGGTGGGTAAACACTGTGGATGGTGTGTGTGGTCTGTGATGTGGACACTCCATGGCCCCAATATGGGCACAATGGGAACAAGGCTCCCACCAACTGCCACTCACAACAGCAGTCCACGTTCTGAAGTTGTCTGGTCTGGAGGCTGAGCAGGAGGAGCATGTTGGCCATGGGAATGTGTACTGGGTGCCTCAGACTGATCTAGCTCATCCCTCGTGTCTGTGGAGTGCGGTATGGAACAGACCCTAGACCTGAGCTCAGTGTACAGGAACATGTTGGTGTGTGCCCTGAGGGGGGCAACATCCCCTGGGTGGTTCCACCTGATGGTATTGCTGTAACAGTAAATGAGGAGGCCCCAAATTGGCACATACATGTGATGTGGCCAGGTATCCTGGTCAGATGGGTGTGGAGAGGTGGATCAGCTGGCCAATAGAACATATACATGTTATTGTGTCACTGTTATAGAACATTTGTTGGTAGCAATAGTCTACACAATCCTGGTACATGTCCAACAGCATGCATAGATCTCCCCAATAACACAGACTGTCAGATGTGCAGCAATCTCTGAGCAGCCATACCACTGGCATATATGTAACCATAGTGGCCCTGACAATTGCATGCAAGTGAATAGTCTGTAACAGGCCAGCAATGTTAGTGTCCACACAGGAGACATGGCTACAATCACATAGCAGAGGGTATGGTACAATACACAATCTCTCCAAATGGTAGTTAAGTTGTAGCCATACCTAATGGGTTGTATGTACAGTATGTTGAAGCTGATGTGGTGGGGGGTTGACAGAAATGGGTATTACGAACTGTGGTAACCTTGCCATATGAGTTGCTCAAGCCTGTTTCCATCTTTATGTCTTTCAGGCAAGTTGTCACACAGCAGGTTACCTGTGTATTCAGCGGATGAAAATGAGGTCATCATCAACCACCTGGTACAGAACTACCAGGTTCTCTTTGGCAGGACAGCCCATGACTAGCAGGAGCAGACCACCCTGTGGAATGATCTAATCCACAGGGTCAATGATGTCGGCCTGCATAACCGCAATTATGAGCAGGTCCGGCATTATTGCAATGACCTGCTTCGCAATGCCCGTCAGCATGTTGCCACTGTCCGGGAGGATCACCTTGCCACAGGGGGGGCCATGTCATCCATCACCCCGACACGTGTGGAGGAGCTCCTGGCCAGCCTCGTGGCACCTGACTGTCCAGAGTACCAACAACCACTGGATCCCTTCATGGAAGTGAGTGTCACCCACACACCAGCCAAGAAGCATGCAGGTAAGGACACAGTGCACATCAGTAGACCACTGTTGTATAAATATCACAGTGGTACAGGTACATCATGCATATCTGACATATCATAGATATATTTGTTGCTGCATTGTAGTGATAAACAGATGTCCAAATGTGGTAATAATGTGGGAATTTACCATTGATGTATGGTAGTACTGCACCCAGCCTGTAGCAGTGCCACAGGTGTGGCCACTAACATTGCATCTCTCACCCTCTTATGTAGGTCCATCTGGGGTAACAACAAGGCAGCAGCCTGTAGCTGGTGAGTATGTCTTATGTAGATGCATGCCAACACACCGGACATGTAATGGTGATGGTATAGTCTATGCACTCATCTAACACACCTACCCTGAATGCATGCTGATAATGTGCATGTATTGTTGCTGTGAAATGCACGGTCTCAGGGGGCGACCATGATGGGGTAATGAAAGGGTATGTCACACACCTGCATGACAACTAACATCCTGTCATTGCGGAATGTGTCCACAGGGACTAACATACTGTTGGTAGACATGGCCTACAGTAGTGACATGTTCTGAACAACACCCTTATACAGTGCAACACCAGTATATATACCCGTAGGGCAATGCCAACTGCTGCAGAGATACACTATGGCATAAGGCATTACAGTAGTCCACATTATCAGCTGGGTCTATGCTGCAACATGTGGTGCTCAGTGTATGGGACACTTTAAGGTGGCACACATGTGTAGGGCTTACCTGTCATGCATCTGCATAAAAGCTGAGGGGGGGGTCTCAGCATGACACACCAGTGCACTACAGCAGGGATCATAAGGATGGTAGGAATAGCTCTATCTGCATATAGTCAGGTTCAGGACCTGTGGCAGCCATAACCCTACCCACATTAGTGAATGCATTGTGTGAACAGCATGGGATGTGCACATGAGTAGACCTTGCAATCATGCAGAATAGGGGGACATGTGTAGGGTTGACAGAACATAGACTGGCAATTGCAGAAGGCCCATGCTGGCATACCCCTGCCATGAACAGTGACTGCTGTAGTACACACAATAAGAGGTGTGATAAACCATCATGATAAAGGTGTGCACACATATGCCCACATGGTGTGTATGCATTGTGGTCAGCAGCTGCACACGTAACACAATCTGTAGACACTGCATCTGAAAGTACAGGACATATGTTACATACAGGGCTTGTGTACTGCTAAGATATGTGGTCCTGTGGTCCCATGGCAGATCAAGGATGCATGTGTAAAATCAATAAAGGTGTGTACATCCCCCACAGCCATGGTATGCTCTGATGGTTGTCAGTGTAAGCATTTCTGCAGTTGTCATACATGGTCTGTTGATGTTGACATTTGTAAATCAGGCATCAGGCATTCACCAATGACAACAGTCCACATATCATCCCAGGTATGTGTTGCTGAAACACATAGGGGCTATGAGAGGTACAGCTGACATAACTGACACAGTGCTACACATTCCACAATGGGTTGTACACCTGTGAGTTGTGGTGCACAGTACATGGCAGGGTGCAGAGCAGGTACACAGCAATACTGTGTATATGGGTGCAGTGGTATCCACGGGAAGGGCATCACCTAGTCACAGCACATGCATTATACACATGTATACTGTTGCTAGCATGGATTGACTATGGCTGAACTGCATACTGTTCTGTACCATATCTTCTGCATGTTGTCAGATGGGTAATAGTAGGACTGTGTATACAATCATTGTGCAACCTCACCTGTATGTGTGTGTGTGTGTGTGTGTGTGTGTGTGTGTGTGTGTGTGTGTGCATCATGGTGGTTAGTTTACCTGCAGGGTCACTCTAGTGAAGTGGTGGGAGGTAGATGCACATATGATGTGTGAGTGCATGTGCGTGTTTGTATGTGTGGCCATGTATGCACATGTGTGATTGTGGGGTGTTCATACAGCTGCACCCCCTTTGGGACCGTGCAGTACATGGACATGGATTGACACATAACACACCAGGAATACCTGTCATGTATTCACAGGACAGCAAATAGTATAATATGGTCTGCAGCATAGAACAGGCATCCAGAGGGAAGGTAGACTCCAGGTACACACATAATATTGCAGTCAGCAGAGAGGTCACGTACAACCCATGTATGCAGCTCTACAGATGTATTGGGGAAGTAATGGCCAACACCAGGGAGTGTATCCAAATATTACAGCTGACACATGATGGGCCGACACAGCAGCATATCTGGAATGTACTGAGCATTACATACACATGACACACCAGTGGGAGCTATTATGGATACAACACAGTAGCCCACACATATAGGGGCCATGCACATCATTCCAGCCATACAGAGGGTGCATACTGAATGACAGCATTGAGGCCATGTAAATCCACTACACACAGGTCAGGCAGGTAAAGCAGCAACAGGCCTTGTGTTATGGCCACTTGTGTGGGCCTTTAGAGGACTGTGATGTTAATGAGTGGTATCAATGTGTGTATGTTAACAAGTGTGATGCAGGATGGGGTAACACATGGACATATACATGGGACTGTCTGTAAAGCCATGGACAGGTAGGTATTACTGAGATGTGTGTGTGTGTGTGTGTGTGTGTGTGTGTGTGTGTGTGTGTGTGTGTGTGTGTGTGTGTGTGTGTGTGTACTGTTAGGCAATGCTGTGCAGGTTTTAAAGTGCATTTATTGTTTCCCTCACAAGTGGCGAGGTTTGTCAGGGTCCCTCCTGCATCCAATCTGATGTAGGTGTCCATTCAGAAACCAATGATGATGACAATAATGTTGAGGCACAGGTGAGGTTGTCATGGGCCGACACTGTGTCAACATTTGACATCCCCCTTTTAGCCATCCCACAACCACACACAGTTACAGTGCCTATACACACCCCATCACCAGTGGCCATAGCAGAGGGACAACTGGCATTCAGTGGCAGTGCACAAGAAAGTGTGGTAACCATGCCTACTGTGTTCAGTCACAGCAGGCATAGCCAGATGTCCAGCAGGCTGCCACATAGGTGGTTGTCCCAGGGTGCTCGTGGTAGGGCCACTGAACATCATGCCCCTGGCATAGGCGACATAACTGCAACCAGCAGAAGCATGTTTCAGGCAGTAATGATGGCGCAGGCATGTATTGAGCATTACACCAAACAGAGCCTTAGGCTGCAGAGGGCTGCTCTCGCATCTGTAAGCGACAACCTCCATGAACTGTTGGGTGCCATCCGTGCTTCTACCGAGTAAGCAGATAGATGGCATGATGAGATGATGGCCCTCATCAGCTGTGGTGTGTCTGTGCTGCAACATGTGGTGGGGATGCGGTGACGCCCGCATGGATGTGGGCCAGCAACACCAACAGCTAACAGCCAACGTGGGCATGCTAGGACACCACGGGGCTCCCGTAGTGGCAGTAGCAGCCCCGGCAGTGCGGGGGGTGTGCTATCCACACCACACCACAGCAGGCCACATGCACATGGTCCTGGCCAGTCCCAGGAGGGACCTGGAACCAGCAGACAAATGTCATCAGCTGGGATGTGCCCACAGAACCACTGCCAGGCACAATCCACATGTCCGTGGCTGGAGACAGTGAACTGCACACGCTGCTAGGTATGGTCTGCAGCTGTCCATAAACACCTGTGTAAGGCAGCCACATAGCAGAACTGTGTGCATGCATACCCACACACTATGCAAACACACATAAGGCAACCTCATACCTACACACCACATCACCTCAGCCAGCTCCCCAGAGTACACCCCTCACCCACACACATGGTGTCAAATGTATGACTCACCCTTGGCCTCTGGCAAACCAACACCACACCCTGTGCATATAATGATACCTGTGCCCCATCCCTGTCATCCATACCATCGATGCAGGGACAGGCTGATATGGTTCTGATGCACATGGTGACTATACACCAATGTACCACAGTCCTGCAGTGTAGCATGTTGTAGGGAGTAGAGTGTAAGGCATATTTGGCAGGTATTGTTGCCATCCAGCAATGATTCCTTCTAGCTGTTAGTAACACTGCTTGGTTATGGTCTCTAAAATGTTATCCATGTGTGTTGTAGGTGTACATGTGTCAGCACGATGATGGTCTGCAGTCATATTGCACAACGGGGTATGTCACTGTGCTGACACCATGGCAGTGACATATCTGGGTACAGTCAAACACATTTCACAGGTTACTATACTGGGTATTGCCTGTGCCACATGGACAGGTGGCCCGCTGAGGCATGTATACACTGCAACCTGATGTAGACCCATCCCCATACATGCACACTGTTACTTGCCAACACTGGGACTAGACCCCTACCTCGCAATGTCGTGATACTGACGTGTGTGGCTTACATTGCACAAAAACTGCCTTAACCACTCTGTATCTGACAGCTCTTGTTCTGCCCAGCAACAAAATGAACAGCCCTTGCACGTCTCGAACTCAGGACCCTTTACACTGAAGTCACAACACTTAACCACTACACCATGACCACTGTGGAAACAGCTGTTGTTTTACCAATATAGCTGTCATTACACATATTGATTAGTATTGAACAATTGCCTTTACTTCGCATATTGTGTAGTCCTTGTTATTAATATGACTGTTGCATCACATATGCTGTTTTATCATAATGTACACATAGCAGATACATATGGGGAGATACATGTGGGAGGGTATACACAACCGTGATGTTTACTCATGACAGGAATATGGTTGTACACATATCATAGGTGTATAGATGTCAACATGTACATACACATGTATACTCATGCATATGTCTGTATACACATCTGTATAGTACTACATATATATAGCCATGTGTACATCTCTTCTTATCTACATGTATATGTATATATACATATGTGTATATATAGGTATACATATATGTACATGTAGATATATGTGTATATGGCTATATATGTATGCACATCCTATGTGCACAGATATGCCTAGTTATGTTTGTATATAAATATATATATATATATATATATATATATATATATATATATATATATATAACTATATGTTCATACATATCTATTCTGATATACCTACTACTGTAGATATATCTGTAGATATCCTTAAGCATATGTCCATATGTATCACTATCTGTATATATGTAGACATATATTGCTCTGTATATGTATATATCTGGGTGGATATATATATATATATATATATATATATATATATATATATATATATATATATATATATACATATACATACCCAGCTATATATGTCACTATATATATGTGTAATCATATATATAGATATCTGGATAATTATATGTACATATATTTTCACCATATGTCCTGGACATAGAGTGTAGCCCTAACCCAGCCCCTATAGTCCCAACTTCGTAGTGCAAGGGGATGTCAGGTATGTATAGCAGGTATATTAGTAGACTATTGCTACTGTAATTGGTATTGTCTTCACAGACATGGTGCATGTGGGAGGTCACATCTACTTTCCACATGTGTGCCATTGGCTACTGACAGACATCCTAAGGACATCATAGTAAAGTACCACTGATAGCATGTAATGCCCCTGTGGACTGCAATAGAGATATTGGCCAATATATGTGGACATTCTGAAATACTCTGTACAGTCCAGAGGTATACACAGAACCCTTTAGTGCAAAACATGTGTACCATGCCTGACAATATGAATGTTAACAGCCATGTAGATGGGTATAACACATAACAACTGGTATACATATGCCACCATATGTTATGCATTCACACACCCCTGACACATAATAACCACTGGTGCAGGGGTGCCATGGCCACATACTACCCACTAGATTTGACATACATGTGCACAGCATCCCACTGCTCTGTCTGACATACATAACTGTTAAGTGAGACCCGGCAGCAGTACATCTGGCAAGTATCTGTACATGACATCTCACTAAGTGCACTAAGCTGCTAGACATGTAACAATGCACTGTGCAGGCTACAGGTAGACTGGCTCAACACTGGCCTACATCCCCTATGGAGGAATACACATGTACCTGCATATATAGCAGGCTCTGCAGGCATGTCACAGCACAGGTAAGATACACCTGTGTGAAAGTGCATAACCACAACCAATGTGAACACAGCCACAGCCACATATGGTAAGCTAGCATAATATTACAGTATATGGACTATCTGTTCCACACCATCCTCATATGTGCCACTCACAGACTAAACTTACATATACCGGGCTGCTACATTGTTTGGTCTGCTAGCTGTCTGTAGTGTGGGACATGTGTGTGTATGGCCCTACAAACATGTAAGCGAATATGGTAACATACAGTGGAGCAGCATGTAACATCAGACAGGATGGGACCTATAACAATGACATCTACCACAGTCTGTACACAGGCTAAAGTACATATTAACAATACACACACTGTCGGCATTTACCATAGGTACACAGACCTCAGTACTGTACAAACAACTACAGAATATCCAGGTTATGTCATCAAATATAACCCTTACTGTACATAACATGTGTAACAGTCTGATATCTCACTGGCTTGTTATCAGATATGATGACACTAATGATGGTGTACAGCACATATGCACTTCTTAATGCATGGCATATGTACAGAGGTTAAGAACAAGGCAGGAAACCACTGGATAAACACTTTATATAAGTAAAGCTTTCGGATACAATCCTTTCTCAATACAAAACTATGCATTGTTTTGTATTGAGAAAGGATTGTATCCGAAAGCTTTACTTATATAAAGTGTTTATCCAGTGGTTTCCTGCCTTGTTCTTTGCATTTTGGTTCCTGGCGTTTATTTTCTTCAATATGTACAGAGGTTGACAGAGTTGTGGCTGGAAGCACATACACAGGGCTAATATTGATTTGTTGCTGTGATAACTTCATACATTTACTGTTGTAACAGGGTTTGTTGCAACATATGTCCTATGAGGGATATGAAGTCAGTAACTGTCATGGCTTTCACCATCTACAGACTGTAATCCTCACACTAACTTCTGAAGTTCACAGATACATGCTCTGTGGGTAACACATGAAAACAAGGGCACAACACACTGCCCAGTCTGCAGATGACCCTGCAGATGGGGATTCCTCATAAACAGAACTGACATGGCAGGTATTAAAACATGTAGGACAGCCATATCCACACACGCACTGTTAAACCAACATTACTCCACATGCAGTATAGCAGCACTTACAGTCTGTAGTCATGTCAGGCACATCCCTCTCCTATGTGTTGCCCTGTTTCCACAGAGTATGTTGTTAGAGGTAAATCCTCAATTCATTTGAGATGCTGTTTGCCAAACAACAGATCTAGTTCCTGCTCACAGTGAATGAAAATGTCCAACACCAACATAATGTTCCTAGATATTGGAGTGTGTTTCCATGCAATTGGCTATGGGAATGTTACCACAGCTGTTCCACATGCAATCGGTTAGGGGAGAGCTGCAATTTATGCAGAGGCCATCAGCTGATCATGAGCATCACTTAAAATACACATGCCACTGCCTATGCAAAGCAGGTGTAGGTCTCCACATCCACCAGAGAGGGAGTGAGAGAGGCAGACAGAGGCAAAGACAAGTCAGGGAGAGGTGGGAGAGTAAAACTTAAGCATGTTTGTGTCACACATCTACCAGCACATGGTATCAAACCCCTGATGACTATGTAGTGTTATCACATTTCTATGCAGTTACTGGATGCACCACATAGGTTACATGCTGTGGAAGCCCTCAAAACATATATGTGATGGTGAGTGACATCTGCAACAGGGATATGATAGCTATACGGTAGGTGTAGTACATGTGCTTGTCCGCATGTACAGGTGCCAGTGTCAACATAGCCACATTCTCACAGGGGACGCACACACATTGACACACTTGGCATGGCCAGGAATACAAACCATCACTAGTGAGATTGCTACAACACATTACTGTGCAGGTATCACATACACCACAGGGGTCATACAGAGGTGATACGGGCAAAGGCTATGGAGAGGTGTCTGATATCAGACAACATGCTTCATTATGCCAATGGGGGCTGTAGTGGGTGTGGATGCGATCATATGCATCATACAACACACACACAGACACACAGGGTGCCAGTACTGACATGCATGGGTGCATTTCTGCATGGGTGTGTGGTGCCAACTGTGGCAGATGGCTATACAAGGCCAGGTGATGGGTATACCTTGGCATCAGGCCACATGACAATGATCAGCATTGTGGCTCAGGGCTGTAGTTTCTGCATTTGTCCACACAGGTGGGTATTGTATCCCCCATCCAGTCACCTGGGTGACTATTGTTTGTGGCCAATGCTTTACATCACTTGCCATGTATGTGTTCCATGATATCGACGGTGTCTGGGATGTGCACACCTCCCACATGCATGTACAGTGACATGTGGAACTGTACCTGGGGTGTCTGGCCCATGTTGTGTACACAGATTATCATCAGCTGTGCCAGTCTTGGCCACCTGTGGTGGGAACTGGTAATGGACTGCAGGTTTACCCTGCACCTACATTGATATGATGCTAACAGCATTCCCTGGTGTCAGTGGCATCTGTCCATACAGGGCATGTTTTCAGGAATTGTATGCCCTTTGTGGGTCACATGTGATGGCAACACAGGTGTTGCAGGTGTCCAGTGGGGATGGTATACTATTTGCATGTATGTGCCTATTGGACAGATGGACAGGGTGCCATACCCTCTGTAGCCCACTGCAATCACTCCATAGTTACTACCAGTGGCCAACATGCAGTGTACTACCCACATATTAGCTGTTGCCTAGGCATGTGTGTATGGGACATGGGTTGAGAGTGTGCTCTGGGTAATACTGGGATTGCTAACTGTGATTGCCTGGCATTAATGTCATGCATGGGTATGGATTTGCACCCCAGCCTCTCAGCTATTTCGCATCTGTTATCCCTGTATGGTGGACATTGAGATATATACTAGGTCCACCATATACGAAATATGCAAAACCTGCACCACATTGGGCCCAGGTATCACACACTCACACCCACCTCTACACAGAATACGAGTTACATACACAGACATAAACACATACACACCTGTCATGTCCGGGAGTAGAACCCCTCCCTAATTACATTACAGGACTATGCAGTTATAGTATGTACCACAGAGATTACTGAAGTACTTTGCCCCCAAAGGTGTATATCACATTGGATGACATCAGCAGGATTGGCAAAGTAGGACATTCGACTTGTAGTGAGTGTGGCTAGGCTAAAATGCATTGTTTCTTACACAGACAGTGACACACACACAAAACACCCACAACCAACATGTGTGGGTATAGAACCCCTAACAGAAGTCTATATCACACCACAGCATGGCACTGATATAGGAAACACCACATGGATTACTGGAGACCTCCTTCCTAAAAGGTGTATTTCATAATGAATGACATCAGCAGGATTGCCAAAGTAGGGCATTTGAAATGTACTGCCAAAGTAGGGCATTTGAAATGTACTGAGTGTGAGTAGCCTAGAATGTATTGCTCCCTACACAGACACTGAAACACACATAAAATACCCAGAACTGCCATGGGTGGGTATAGAACCCTACCTGACTTCACCATCACACTACATCAGTATGCAGTTACAGGACACACTACAGGGATTGCTGGACTACATGTTTCCCAGAGGTGTATTTCTAGGTGGATGACATCAGCAGCCTTGCCAAAGATGAGCATTTGAATTGTAGGGAGTGTGACTACCCTAAAAAGCATTGTGTTTGACACAAACAGACACTTGCCATGTCTGGGATTAGAACAACTACCTAACTAATCTATCATACTACAGCAGTAGGCAGTTACAGGATGCACTATTTAGATTACTGAGCCACAGCTTCCCAGAGGTGTATTTCTAGGTGGATGACATCAGCAGCCTTGCCAAAGATGAGCATTTGAATTGTAGGGAGTGTGACTACCCTAAAAAAACATTGTTATCTACACCGACAGACAGACACAAGCTTGCCATGTCTGGGATTAGAACAGCTACCTAACTGATTTATCATCCTACTGCAATGCGCAGTTACAGAATGAGCTACTGAGATTACTAGGCTACAGCTTCCCAGAGGTATTTTTCTATGTGGATGAGATCAGCAGCCTTGACAACGATGGGCATTTGAATTGTAGGGAGTGTGACTACCCTTGAATTGTAGGGAGTATGACTACCCTAAAAAGCATTGTGCTCTACACAGATAGAGACACACCTGCCCTGTGTGGGATAAGAACAGCTACCTAATTAATTTATCACACTACAGCAGTACACGGTTACAGGACACACTACAGAGATTACTGGGTTATAGCTTCCCAGAGGTGTATTGCTAGGTGGATGACATCAGCATCCTTGCCAAAATTGAGCATTTGAATTGTAGGAAGTGTGACTACCCTAAAAAGCATTGCTATCTAGACAGACAAACACACACACAAACAGTTGCCATGTTTGGGAATTGAACTTCTACCTAACTATTTTACAGCAGTACAAAGTTATGGTATGTGACACAGAGATTACTGGGCTACTGCTCTCCCAAGGGTGTATTTCACAATGGGTGATCCCAGCAGCCTTGTCATAGTAGGGCTATGGGGAGGGCAGTATATGTGCATGGGCCATAACCCATTCATCTAGACATTGGCATGCCACATGCGGGCACACACGGTCATATTTCACAGGTACGTGTATACAGCTGCTAGATGACTACTTCCTTGTACAGTCATGTTTCACAGCTGGCAAGTGCACCAATAATCTGTAATGCTGACAGATACTAGTGGCTAATATCTGCAGTGAGTGATATCTGAACCTCATGTGGTTGGGGCCCTTTGGCTGTGTGCTGGGTGGGACAGGTCTAGATGGCTCCTTGTCACAGTCACCCTCTTCCACACATTTATGTACGTCTACCTTTGGCTTATTATAGTGTGTTGACCTTACATATATGTTTGTATTCCTATGCACTGTGTGTGCAAGGCATGCATGGTGCATACTGACGAGTGTCTGCACTAACAACTGCAGCTGCCAGATATGTATGATCCACTGGTGTTTGCAGACATGGCCTTCATGTGTTTAATTGTGTGAGCATGCCCAGTATGACCTTTCAGTATGTTGACTGACATTGCTTCATTTCTTTGTGTGTCTGTGTGTGAGCATGCCCAGTATGGCCTTCTGTATTTAATGTGTGGATCGAGTCCAGGTAGTTTGTACTGCAGTCCTGACCTTGGTGTTGTACACTGACAGGTAGCATGCTGTTTCTGCAGGGTAGCCATCAAGCATTTGGAATTGACTGTTCCTACATTTCTGCATAGGATGGAGGGGCTCAGCTGACTATTTCTACATTTTTATGTAGGATGGGAGGGCACACCTGACTGTTATTACATTCCTACGTAGGGTGAGGGGGCTCACCTGACTATGTCTACATTTCTACACAAGGTTGGGGGAACACCTGACTGTTATTACATTACTACGTAGGATGGGTGCACTCACCTGACTATTTCTACATTTCTACACAGGATGGGAAGCACACCTGACTGTTATTACATTACTACATGGGGGTGCACACCTGTCTATTTCTACATTTCTACACATGATTAAGGGACATACCTGACTGTTATTACATTCCTACGTAGGGTGGGGGGCTCACCTGACTATTTCTACATTTCTACACAGGGTTGGGGGCACACCTGACTGTTATTACATTACTACATAGGGTGGGGGGGGCTCACCCGACTATTTCTACACAGGATGGGCTGGCATACCTGACTGTTATCAGATTACTACATGAGGGGGCATACCTGTCTATTTCTACAGTTCTACACAGGATTGGGGGGCACACCTGACTGTTAATACATTACTATGTAGGATGTGGTGGGCACACGTGACACTTGTATACATTTGCTATGACTGTACTGGTATGTCAGGTACTCCATTTCATTTTATATTGTTAACTATCATGCTGACTAGAGGCACTCCAGTGTGTACTACAGATCGTGGCTTAGGTTGCCCTACATATTATTGTCTGTCTTCCTACCCTTCAGAACTAACAACCCATTGCCTGCCCTGCTGTAGTCTGTCTGTGGCTGGGGAGAGGTTAACCATAGCCATCATTCAGGGGCAATGGCACAGGCTCTGTTTGGGCTTGTCTACACCTGTCCTGCTGGCTGAGACTGTTGTTGGGTATGTGCACACCCCCCACATGCATGTACAGTAAGATGTGGAACTGTACTTGGGGTATCTGGCCCATGTTGTGTACACAGATTGTTATCATCAGATGTGCCAGTCCTGGCCTCATGTGGTGGGAACTGTTAATGGACAACAGGTTGACCCTGCACCTACATTGTTAGCATGATACAGGTATTCCCTGGCATGTGTTTCAAGCACGGTATGTCCTATGTGGCTCACATTTGATGGCACCACAGGTGTCCAGTGGGGAACATAGGGAAGGTGCACTGTTTGCATGTATGTGCCTATTGGACTGATGGACAGGGTGCCATGTCCTCTGTAGCCTACTGCAATCATACCATGGTTACTATCAGTGGGCAATATGCAGGGAACTACCAACATAGCGGTTGTTGCCTAGGCAAGTGTGTGTGTATGAGACATGGGTTGAAAGTGTTCTCCGGGTAATACATAGGTTGTTAACTTAGTTCACCTGGCCTTGAAGTCACATGTAGGGGTATGAATTGTACCCCAGCCTCTCAGCTATTTCACATCTGTTATCTCTGCACAGTGGACATTGTGACATATAGTAGGGCCACCATATAAGAAATTTGCAAAACCCACTCTACAATGAGTCCAGTTGTTACACACTCACAGCCACATCCACACAAGATACGAATGACAAACACTTGGTATGTCTGGGATTAGAACTCCTACCTAGCTAGTTTATTACACTACAGCATTTTGCAGTTATAAGATGCTCCACAGGGATTACTAGAGTACTAGTTCCAAAAAGTTGTATTTCACAGTGAATGACATCAGCAGGATTGCCATGGTAGGACATTTGAATTGTAGTGAGTGTGACTAGCCTAAAAAGCATTGCTCCCTACACATTCATAGAAACACACACACACAAACATCCCCACATGCCATGTGCAGGAAAAGAACCCCTACCAGATTTCTGTATCACACTACAGCATTATGTGGTTATAGGCCACACCACGGAGATTACAGGGCTATACCTTTCCCAAAGGTGTAGTTCACAGTGAATGACATCAGCAGGATTTCCAAAGTAGGGCATTTGAATTGTACTGAGCATGAGTAGCCTAAAAAGCATTGCTCTCTACACAGAGAGAAACACACATAGTTGCCATGTTTGGGATTAGAACTCCTACTTAAGTAGTTTACTGCACCACAGTGCTACACAGTTATGGGACATGCCACAGAGCCTACTGGGATACACCTTTCCCAAAGGTGTATTTCACAGTGAATGAAATCAACAGGCTTGCCAGAGTAGGACATTTGATTTGTAGTGAGCTTGAGTAGCCTAAAAAGCATTGTTCTCTACACAGACCGCAATACACACACAGTTGCCATGTCTGGGATTAGAACTCTTACCTAGCTAGTTTATTACACTACAGCAGTATGCAGTTATGGGACGCACCACAGAGATTACTGGATTACACCTTTCCCAAAGGTGTATTTCACAGTGAATGACATCAACAGCCTTGCAAAAGTAGGGCATTTGAATTGTAGTGAGCGTGACTAGGCTAAAAAGCATTACTCTCTACATAGAAACACAGTTGCCATGTCTGGAATTAGAACTCCTACCTAACTAGTTTATCACACTACAGCAGCACAGAGTTATAGAATGCGCCATGGAGGTTACTGGGCTACAGTTTTCCCAAACCTGCATTTCACAGTGAATGACATCAGCAGCCTTGCAAAGTTATGGCATTTGAATTGTAGTGATTGTGACTAGCCTAAAAAGCATTGCTCTCTACAAAGACAGGAACACACACACAGTTGCCATGTCAGGGATTAGAACTCCTACCTAACTAATTTATCACATTAGAGCAGTATGCAGTTACGGGATGCATTACAGAGATTACTGGGCTCCACCTTTCCCAAAGGTGTATTTCACAGTGAATAACATTGGCAGGCTTGCCAAAGTAGGACATTTGATTTGTAGTGAGCATGAGTAGCCTTAAAAACATTGTTCTTTCCACAGACTAAGACACACACACAGTTGTTATGTCTGGGATTAGAACTCCTACCTAACTTGTTTATCACACTACAGTAGTATGCAGTTATGGGACATGCCATGGAGATTCCTGGGTTACACCTTTCCGAACGGTGTATTTCACAGTGAATGACATCAGCAGCCTTGCTAAAGTTGGGCATTTGAATTGTAGTGAGTGTTACTAGCCTATAAAACATGGCTTTCTACACAGAATGGGACACACAGCTGCCATGTCTGGGATTAGAACTCCTACCTAACTAGTTTACCACACTACAGCTGTACGCAGTAATAGGACATGCCATGGAGATCACTAGGCTATAACTTCCCCAAAGGTGTATTTCACAGTGAATGACATCAGCAGCCTTGCCAAAGTAGGGCATTTGAATTGTAGTGAGTGTGACTAGCCTAAAAAGCATTGCTCTCTATACAGACAGAGACACACAGTTATGGGACGCACCACAGAGATTACTGGATTACACCTTTCCCAAAGGTGTATTTCACAGTGAATGACATCAACAGCCTTGCAAAAGTAGGGCATTTGAATTGTAGTGAGCATGACTAGGCTAAAAAGCATTACTCTCTACACAGAAACACAGTTGCCATGTCTGGGATTAGAACTCCTACTTAATTAGTTTATCACACTCCAGCAGTATGCAGTTAGAGGATGCGCCACAAAGATTACTGGGCTGCATTTTTCCCAAAGGTGTAATTCAAAGTGGATAATCTCAGCAGGCTTGTCATAGTAGGGATATGGGGAGGGCAGTGTGTGTGCATGGGCCATAACCCATTCATCTAGAGACTGACACACCACATGCGGGTACATGCAGGGTTATATTCCACAGGTACGTGTAGATGACTATTTCATTGTACAGTCATGTTGCACAGCTAGCACTTGCAC
The DNA here is from genome assembly GCF_019279795.1 of Protopterus annectens. Classification (NCBI taxonomy): domain Eukaryota; kingdom Metazoa; phylum Chordata; order Ceratodontiformes; family Protopteridae; genus Protopterus; species Protopterus annectens. The sequence goes on from NC_056745.1 coordinate 1,358,209,023, forward strand.
CACATAGTCTGTAATGCTGACAGATACTGGTGGCTAATGTCTACAGTGAGTGACATTTACACCTCATGTGGTTGTAGTCATTTGGCTGTGTGCTGGGTGGGACATGCCTCATAATGGATGGCTACTTGTCACAATCACTCTCTTCCCCACATCTATGTAGGTCTAATTTTGGCCTATTATAGTGTGTTGTCCTTGGATATATGTCTGTATTCTTATCCACTGTGTGTGCAAAGCATGACTGGTGCATATTGAGGAGTGTATGCACTAATATCTGCAACTGCCAGATATGTATAGTCTACTGTTGTTTGTAGACATGGGCTTCATTTGTGTCCAGTATGCCCTTCTGTACTGAATGTGTGAATCGATTCCAGGTAGTTTGTACTCCAGTGTAGACCTTTGTGTTGTACACCTACAGGTAGCAAACTGTTTCTGCAGGGTATCCATCGATCATTTGGCAATATGGGGACAAACTGTGTAGGGGATAGTGTGTACGGTAGGTGATTGTGTCTGTGTTGCTTCAGCTGCATGGTACTGCTGTTAGCAGAGATATCCAGACATGTGTACTGTTATACACTGTGATGTTTTCTGTCCTCATGTACTGTCAGGTGAACATTCTTGCTCACACTGATATCTTGGGGGACAAGGATGACTGCAGCTGTCTCCGGTATTGTGGGCAGATGCCTACATATTCATGGTAAGTTATGTCATTCTGGAGGGGGAGCTTCAGACACTTGCTGCTGGGTCTGTGTATCCAGTTCAGCACCTTGGTACAGTGCTGGCAGAGGATCCCATACATGTACATCCATCGGCATGACAGTATGGCCTTATCTTGCTGTGGCAATACCTCACAGCTGTACAGATTCGCACAGGTTACCCAGAGGCAGGGGCCATGAGTCAGGACATTACCTCTATTGTAGTGTATGGGCAGGTATGTAGCCACCCATTTATGAGTTTTCAGCCAGGGATAGTGTGTGCACACAGCTTTGTGTCGGACCTTGCACATTCCATGCTGCCCATGCTCCCACCCTCTCTGTTATTCTATCCTCTTCCATATATTATGCATACATTCTCTGATATTTTCCCTAAGGTTATCACCCCATCAAAGCTGTGTGTTGGTGTTGGTCCACTGTTCATGCAGTGGGACATGGTGCACATGTTATTGTGGTTTGTCCACATGGCCTTGCATATGGCTTATGTGGAGTGTGTTATGTTGTTATTTGGGTGTCCATGACATAACATGCATTATCAGTATGTGTGAGACACAGGCCTTTGGCAGAGGCCTGTGGGCCATTAGGTGTTGCTGTGAGCCAGATGTGGCAGGCCATTGCATTCTGTCCATCCTACAGTCTCAGACCACCATACAGTATATTCCCCTGGGGTGACAGTGTAGGTGTGCTAGGTGTTCATGCCAATACCTTCATTCAGTCATGATCAGGTGGTGTGGATGCTGGCAGGGTGCTACCTATGGTTAGGGACACACCCGCATGGGACACCTGCACTGCATGGTGCATTCCTTTGCTATTGCCATATACAGGTGGGGTCATATTGTATCCATTCCCCGCAGCAGTGATGCAACCAGAGAGGTACCTGTGGGTGGTGTTTGCGTGAGCTGTGTGCATGTGTGCTATGGACACTACTTACATCTGACACACAGATATGCATGGGATATTCCAGTTATGCTGGCATGTGCAGGTACATCAGCTGTTTCCCAGTACATCAGTCCTACCTCCTTTGTGATCTGCATGTGTTCGGGCAGACATCAGTATTCCCTACTACAGGACCAGATAATGTAATGTATACCTGTATGCACAATTCCAAGGGTGTCTCCATTTCACAGTGACACAATATATACTGTATGTCTGGGGTATTTTCCCTGTGTACTGCTTGTATATCTAGCCCAACAGCCATGCCATGTCAGTCTTTCAGATGGTGACACATATTACCACCATACATTTACAATGGCTTACTGCTAGGATGTGTTATACTGGTGGGAATTCTCTTTGGCACTGCAGTTGTGAGGACTTGTCCCTGTCATCAGTAGTAGTGGGCAATGGTCACCAGGTCTTACCTCAACATGCATACATACTGACCACTCTCACAAAATATGAAACACACAATAACCCAACACACACATTCCTGCATATTGTGCAAGTGCTACAACTTATCCTGCTATCTTGGCCACCTCTGGGCATCTGTGTTCTACTGTTATTATACCTACACATACATGTTACTACATTTCTACATAGGGTTGTGTGGGGCACACCTGATTGTTATGATGTGTGTACATCAGATTGGGGGGCACACCAGACCATTACTACATTTCTAAATAGATATAAAGAACAAAAGTACTGCTGCCGTCCAAAGGTCTGCTTCCAGAAATAAAACTTCAAATATCCAAACACAGCAGGAGAAGACTACCACTAAACAAATGTAGAACATGCACAGAGTTTATTCCAAACATAGAAATGAGCGCTTTCACGTGCTACCAGGCACGCTTCAACAAATTTTAAAATCAACTATTCTCAAAAGGTATATATACATCCTGTTACATCATAAATTAATTGATTAACACATTCAATCAATGAACCCATCAGAAAAACTATTAACCCATTATAAGGTTCCCAGTAACTAAAACCTTCAGTTTTTATAACACTCTCACATCATACTGAAACCTATTTTTACAGCCTTAGAAATGGAGAAGGTAATACATTCTAATTAAATCATACTATTAACCTAAAACCTTAAAATAAATTACTAATAAAGAATCACTTATATATGCATATATCATATTAATAGATAAAACATCTATATTAAGAAAATTAATTAAAATATGAAATATATCATAAAATAGTCTTCACATATACATATATCAATAATACAATATTATATTATATATAAAATAGTGTGATATAATAACTGAATTAAAATATCACTGTTCAAATCTAGCTATCTGTGTGCAGCTAATGCAGATTTGATGCTGACAAATTGATTTAGGCCTGGTTGTATATGTGCTCTTAATCTAAAAATCCAGCATAACTCCACAGACTCCAAATAATTCATCTTGTCACCACCCCGCTTATTATTGTTGACCATTTGCAATACTCTGAACTTGAAATCATGGTCTGTGTATGTTGCTATATGCTTGGCTAATGCATTAAGTTGATTCAATTTCCTAATATCATATGCATGATTATACATCCTGTCCTTTAACTTCCTGGATGTCATACCTACATAAAATGCCATGCATTTTGTGCATGTAGCTAGATAAACAAGGTTCATACTATTGCAGGTTGCACAAAACTTGGGTATAAATGTATAATTCAAAGAAGGGTGGATGAATTGTTGTATGTCAACAATGTACTTACACATATTGCATTTGTTACATCGGAAGGTACCTAATCGTGATAATTCCCTACATATTTGTTGTTGTTCTGTATAAGTTCTCTCTATACAGAGCAATCTTTTAAGATTTTTACTATTCCTATACCTAAACCTTGGTGTTTCTCCTACCAATCTAGAAATAGAAGAATCCACAATCAGAACATCCCAATTCCATTTTATAATGTTAACTATTCTTTTGTTATCATTTGTATATCTAGTTACAAAAGGTATCTTAACACAATCAAGATTACCTTTATAATCCCTATTATCACTGGAAACTTCCCTAAAACTACTAGGGACAGTATGATATCTAGTCCCATCATAATTTGGTAAGTTTAGGACCAACCTCTTCATTACTCTTGTCAAGGTGTTAGTATAGCCTCTCTCCTGAAATAGCCTTTCTATGGTATCACGTTGTTCATACATATCCGTATTATTCTTACAAATATTAATAATCCTTGTATACTGGCTCCTTACTATATTGGAAAAAACAAACCGGGAGTGCATACTGCTATAATGTAGCAGTGCATTCCTCCAACATGGCTTTCTGTATAGAGAAGTAGAAACCTGACCCATTTGGTCTTTGGAGATAGTTATGTCTAGAAAATCAATCTTTTGATAGGATGACTCCATGGTAAAACTTAAAAAGTCAGTAGTTGCCTCTAAATAGTTTACAAAACTTTTCAATCCATCCATACTATCATTCCAAACAATAAGTATATCATCCACAAATCGTCTATAGAGAAGCACGTGTGGAAAGAATGCACTGTTGTATAGGAAAGTCTTCTCCAAACAATGCATCACCAAGTTTGCATAAGAGTTTGCACATGGGGTGCCCATGGTGACACCTCATTTCTGTGCATACAATACTTCCTGAAATATGAATACATTGTTTGAGAGTACTGTATCTAATAGGGTACAGATAAGTAGCTGTTGTTCATTATTGAAACCCTCTGTCATGTTCAATACGTCTCTAATAGCTTCAATCCCATAATCATTAGGGATTGAGGTAAATAAATTTCTAACATCCAAGGTAGCCAGTATACAGGAAGGGGAGAATGCTCGTTATGCTGATAGACTAGCTAACTCTTCTATCAATTGATAAGTATCCTTCAATATGGTAGGGATACTCCTAGCCAGTGGTCCTAATACTGTTTCTACATAGTTAGAGATGTTCTCTGTCACCCATCCCTCTCCAGCTACTATAGGTCGCATCGGGGGGGGGGGGTGTAACATTCTTATGTACCTTAGGTAAGCCTTTTATGTAAGGAATTAGCGGGAAATCAACCATGAAATATTTATAAAGTTCTTGGCTTATCTGTCTACACATAAACAAATCATATAGATCATCATAAACTTTCCTTATTATTCTTACAAGTGTATCTTGGCTTATCTCAGCATATGTATTTGTGTCTTTTAACATCTCTAGCATAGCAGCATTATATACACAGGTATCTAGCAACACCACACCCCCTCCCTTGTCTGCGGGTTTTATAGTAAGTTCAGAATTGTGGGACATGCATAATTGGGACTGTCGTTCTCCCTTACTTAAATTAAAATATAGGCATTTACGTTTTGACTGCAAAAAATACACATAGAAATCTCTCTCACACATTCATATGAAGCATTCTACATTGGTAGGTAAAGTAGGTGAAAAGGTACTCTTGCGTTTAAATCTATTAACAAATGGTGTCCCTGAGTGGTTATCATCACCAAACAACAATTTCAGCGAGACATTACGTCCAAAGAGTCTTAAATCTGTCAATAGTTCACTAAGGCTGCTGCCTTGCGAAGGGATAAAAGAAAGTCCCTTATTCAGCAATGAGTAATCAGTTCTATTAAGTTCATAGCTTGAAAGATTAAATACAAGTTGATTTAGTTCTTTGTCTGTCATCTTACCTCTACATTCTCTCCTGAGAACTTCCACTTTCTCTGCCCTCTGCTGATTGATCTGGTCTTCGATATTCCCCGATGCTGAATAGGGAAGGGTAAAAAATTTTCCAGGTTCCTGCCTGGAATCTTGGATCTTGCCCCATCATATTGGGATCTCTGGGAGCAGTTAAGGCCTGCTGATTCAGCAGTGGTGTAGCTATTGCTTGGGAGGTGCTAGATTCAAAAGCTCCACTTGATGACATCATCTCCACACCTACTTCATTCACATTATCATTGCAATGGATCTGAGTATCATTTAAAGGGGCAACAGTCTCAGTCAAATGTTCATTTCCACAATTCTGTGCATGTTCTACATTTGTTTTGTGGTGGTCTTCTCCTGCTGTGTTTGGACATTTCTAAATAGGTTTGGGGGGCACACCTGACTGTTACTACATTTCTAAGTTGATTGGGGGGAGCACACCCGACTGTTACTACATTTCTACGCAGGATTTGGGGAGAGGGAACACCTGTCTGTTTCTACATTTCTACACTGTGGTTGGGAGGGGGCACACCTGACTTTTACTACATTTCTACACAGGATTGGGGGGCACACCTGACTATTTCTACATGTCTTCACAGGACTGGGGACACACACCTGACTGTTTCTACATTTCTACACAGGATTGGGTGGGGGTACACCTGACTGTTTCTACATTTCTACACATGATTGTGGGGGCACACCTGACTATTTGTACATTTCTTCACAGGATTGGGGAGCACACCTGACGGTTTCTACAATTCTACACAGGATTAGGGGGGCACACCTGACTGCAACTACATTTCTACACAGGATTGGGGGGGTACACCTGACGGTTACTACATTTCTACACAGGATTGGGGGGCACACCTGACTTGTTTCTACATTTCTACATAGGATGGGGGGGGACACTTGACACTTGTACACATTTGCTATGACTGTACTGATATGTCAGGTACTCCATTTCATTCTGTATTCTAACCTATCATGCTGACTAGAGGCATATCAGTGTATTACAGGTCTTAGCTTTGATTGACCTACATATTAGTTTTGGACTCCCTACCCTTCAGAACTAACATCCCACTGTCTGACTTCCTGTAGTCTGTCTGTGTAGGCCGGGGGGAAGTTTACCCATAGGCATCATTCAGAGGCCACAGCACAGCCTTTGTTTGTGTTTGCCTACACCTGTCCTGCTGGCTGAGACTGTTGTTGGGTATGTGAACCTCCCTGACTGGCATGTGTGAGTCATATGGACACACATGTGGTCCAGCACATTTCCTGCAGTGGGTTTTGTCAACCTGTGTAGTACTGGCTAATATGGTGACACCAGTATTTGTTACAGATCTCATGGTGCCACTATATGTGTCTATTATTTGCTGGCATACAATCCAGTGACCTGATTCCCTTGCATGCACACATCCATACCATAGATACAGGTAACAACACATTCTACTCCATTCGGCAATTGTTAGGTTGAGTGACTTACCTTGTGGGTGTCCCAGTATTGAGGGTGATGCTGCAGAGCTGCCTATGTCAGATACACATAGTACACTCCCTACGCATGGTTAAGCACAGGTAGTGTCATGTTTGGCATCCCTTTTACTGTATGTGTGAGGCAGAGAGAGGTGTCATTCTCTGCATCCCTCCTGTGTCAGTGTATGTGCTATACTTTGCCTCTTTACCATGCCCAGGGCATATTGGGCACCTCTCTTTCTGCCTACTGGGGCAGGCTCAGGTTGTTCCTCCTTCGAGTCACTCTGTGCCTGTGCAGGCCTTGACAATGGTGAGGGGTTGTGTGGCTCTGGCCCATGCTGTTCCTCCTGCTGCAAGTGTTTCTGCAGGATCATATTGTGAAGCATGACACATATGATGACAATTTGGGTACATGTAGCTGGTGAGTACTGCAAGGCTCCATCAGATGTGTCCAGGCACCGGAACCATGACTTGAGCATCCCACACACACATGCTCTATTATAATTCTGGTCTGTGCATGTGCATCATTATGGAGTTCTTGTTCAGGTGTGTGTGCATTTCTGCTGGGTGTCATCAACCATGGCTCCAGTGTGTAACCAGCATCCCCCATTAGGTGACCGTAAGGGCTGTCCCCGTTAGCAAATCTCTGGTACAGCTTCCAGGGCAGCCAGCACACACATTCATTATTATGCCCTGAGCATCGCACACGACCTGGCAGTTGGAGGGGAAGCCATTGCGGTTTATGTAGATCCTACCCCGCTCACCGGATGGTGCTTTGATGCATATGTGCATGCAGTCTAGAGCACCCACTACATCAGGGTATTCTGCTATTTGGTGGAACAGTTGCATATTGCTGGCCAATGTCTCACGGGTGTTGGGGAAATATACATGCTCACCGTCATGTGCTGACATGGCATCCAGGAACTGATGGAGTACCCTGGATGCTGATGCCTGTGAGATCCCCATCATATCCCCAGTTGGCCTTTGGAAGGTACCTGTAGCTAGTATTCTTAGGCCTACACATACCTTGGTATCCTCTGGGATGGGTTCCCCTCTGTTAGTTCTGTGTGTCAGGCGTGGCCGGCACAGCTCAACAATTTGCTGTAAGAAGTCCCTGTCCACCCTATAGTGCTCCACTATCTCCAGCTCATGTAGCCCCTGGTAGGTACCCTGGGTCTGTGCACTCTTCTCTGTCTCCTCTTTGTGGGTTGGTCAACAGCCTTCACATCCTCACCACCCTCAGTCTCTTCCACATGTTGTTGTATGATAGCTATTGCAGTCCCTAACATTTTGTTGTTTTGTTTGTTAAAACTTCCTTGCTTGTATACACCGGTGGTGTAGAGTATGGAAAAAACAGAGGAAAAGGTGTTTTCATGGTTTATAGTAGTGTTCTGAGCTGGGCTGGTCTGCTGCCTGTGTAATTGTCTGATTCTGATATATTTCACCTGCCAGCTATGCTAGTTCTCCTAGATTACCTTCCTACTGGTGTTTTCCCTTCCCATTGCCTTCCTGTTTAAGCCCAGGGGCACATAGTACAAACACAGTGCTCAAATGTGCACAGAGCTGCTATTTCTTGGTTTACTTTTTTTTTCCTTTAAAACCCGGTGCACAGCACGCACACCCGCTTAGGCAATGTAAAAAGTGCCAGGCAGCCTCAGACACAGCCCCTTGCTTAGCTGTGCTAAGCTAGGAGCAAACCCAAGCCATAGGGCTCCAATCCACTTACAGTATGCCTGACACACCCCCTATGATGTCAGCTAATTCCTAGGCTTGCACCAAGCTATTCCTGCTCTTACACTGTTTGGAGGTGCCTAGCATGCAGGGGAAAGTTGGGATTCACTATCATTCCTCTCATTTGCATAGGATTGCCTGCTAATGCATAGTTACATGTCCCACACTGAGCCTCCCCCCTTAGCAACCAGTATTTACTGGCCATGTTGTCTTCTGCCTGCCATTGAGTATAATGGCAGAATAGTGATTTTGGTTAGAATGCTTATTTAAGGTATTTTTTCTTATTTTCTCCCAGATCCCATTTGCATGCCACTGCCCTATGCTTGAACAGCTGAGATTGGCTAAAAAAAATAAAAGTAGATTTTTTTTTTCAAGTGTTTTCCATGCCAATGGCCTTATAGTTGGCCAATGGCTTGCTTTATACATGAAATCCACCCTTTATTTGGAGCTGTCATGGCTCAATTTTGTAATTTGCAGAAATGTACTCCGTTACTGGCAGAGTACATTTCTGCAGATTACACTAGTCCTGCATGGCCGGTTTCCAGCTTCCTGGATCACAAATTCACCTAATTTGCATGGATTTCTCCTACAAATGGGGTCATTTGCATACAGAGGCTGAGCCTGTGCAGGACTAGTGCAGGACCGCTCGTGCACACCCCTACAGGTTATTCCTGGATTGCACTGCAGACATATTGCCTGCTGGAGCTCCTGCACTAGTCCTGCACGCTGTGCAGGGCTTGTAGATTCTGGGGGTCTCTTCCTGCTACAATAAAATAGCCACATTTGCCACTAGTCTTCCTCATTGGACCCAGCATTGTCATAGCTTAAAGCAATTAAACTGGCGTGAACTGCACAACTACCTACCATATTCATAACTAACTACAGCACATAAACTCGTTCATCATCTAGAAAAATGTCTTGCACTAAAAATCATATTACAGCCCTACTGTCCAGTAAGGGACCTCTGTTTTAGTAATAAATTCTTACTACTCACAAATAAGCCAAATAATGTTGCAGGAGACTCACTCCATTCCCGATACATTGCTAAACTCTGGAATAGTATTCCCACAATAATAAAACTCTCTGACAAACTCAATAGTTTTAAACCACTGCTTAAACAACATCTTAACCAGTCCTGGTCCTGTACGTGCTCATCACCAGGTTAAGACTTTGTGCTCACCAGATGGTACTCTCCAAATACTCTCCTAAACAGAATATTTTCAACCTCTTACGTAAATGACAAAATCATTTTTATACAGAACTGCTGTCTGTACAATCCACTAAGTTGCATGGGCTTTCCTTTTAGTAACTTCTATCTCTGCAAGATCTTAGAATGCATAAATGTAACTACTGTATGTGGATAAATGTAAACAGAAATGTAACTACTCTGTTTTTACCTGGAACTAAGTGTAATGCAATGTAAACAAATGGAGCTAATTTTGCAGACCTCCACTGAAAATAGATATTACCCTCTCAGACTTTCCCATTAAAAAGACAAATAAATAAATACATGTTATTAACTACAACAAGAAATTAGTAGAGGCTCTTTGCTACTGTTCTACTATTGGAAAGACTTTTTTTATCCTCAGCTTTGGAATGGTTGGACTTGGATGCCAATCTGGGAACTGCCCAGGATACTGAATGAGCTAGCTGTAGCTGTGAGTCTGCCTGAATTACCTGTGTGACTCTTCTGTTTCAAAAAATAATCCCTTTCTTCCTCTAAGGTAGTATACATTTCATATACTAATACACAAAAAAAAAAAACAAAATACATGGAACTGGAACGTAAATCCAAGCAAAGAACAAACAACTGGCCAGGAAGCCAAAGACCACAGCAAATAAGTCCAGCAATGGGAAAAAATATTCTAATTTGCAGTTGTTGTAGAAAAAACAATCCCTTGTTGGTAAAACCACTGCAATCCACAGTTCCATGAATTGCAGTGATTTTACCAATAAGGGATTGTTTCTTTCTACAACAGCCGTGAATTGGAATGGAGTTTACCATTGTTAGCTTCATTTGTTGTGGTCTTTGGATTCCTGGTCAGTTGCTTGTTCATATACTAATAAAAAACCCTCTCTTTATCTAAGGTAGCATTCATTTCTTCTGTAAATATGTTGTGAAACATATAATGCTCTCATCTCTTTTATTTCATATATTCCAAATGCATCTGCTTTAAATGTACAAACTAACCACATAAATAAAATATTCTTACATAATTCATCAATAAAGTTCTAAACCTGTCTTGCACCTACTTTCCTGTAATGTTTCATTGTTTACCTTAAAACTTTACCAATTACTGTTTCTTCTAGCATTACTCTTTTGCCAAAAATAGTCCATATTGCCCTGTAGTCAGAATGGCCCATCTGCTTTACACTAAGGGCTTTTTAATTCACATATAGGGCCAGATTCTAAAAGGGTCTGAGTGTGAAGTAACATAGTACTCTGAGCAGTTTCTCCATGTCTAAGTCCAAAAAAGGCCTTTGCATTCCTGTTTCAGCAAATACTAATGGGAACACCTGGAGTCAAATGAACTCCTCCAAAGGGTGAATTGGACTTGTGTCACTGAAAAGCATCAGTGTTCTACATTGGTAACCTTTGCCAATGTACAATACTGAAGCACCAGTGGTGTCTATTGAATTCAATAGGCTGGATCAGCGAAGCAACACCTTCATCTATATGTACCTGGTAGCAAGCTATACTGCCTGGGGTACCAAGTTCCACAGTCAGAGAAAGCTGCACTGCAAAGCTTGTAAGTCATGGGATGAGGCCAAAGATAGCATACATGTGCAGCTGAGTGCTGTACTTCAATTGAGACAGCTCATAAAGAACATCTAAGTTAAAAATAGATTGCATTCTCTGTGGGTTATTGGTCCCACATACCTGTCCTCTGCCATGGATGGGGGAATACAGATAAGAAACCAAAAAACAAACCCAAAAAAGCAACAAAAATGGCACCTGGAAGGTGAAAACTGCGAAGTCCAACAAAATCCACAAAATGTAAAAGTTAAGCACACAATTTTATTCGAATCGCTTTTCGTCCAGCTAGTAGCCAAACTTCTTCAGACAAGATAAAATAAACTACAACATCCAGCTCCATTTATACTTCATCTGAATCATTTGTTGTACAAATTGATTAATTGGTAAGGAAACCACTTTAAAGAAGCAAGTTCCTCAAAAGTGAAATAAAATACATTCCTCCAGTTTAAACACACATATAAATACATGTTAAAAAATTAAAAAAATAAAAAATATATATATATGTGAAATATATAATATGGAACCATAAATACTTATTTACTTATTTAAAAAACATACATAGCCCTAAGGCTTTCCTGATGTGTGCACATTCACCGTAAAAGACTTCTTAATTTTAAAATACAAGACAAGGAAACTGTCATTCAAACCAGGAGCCCTATATGACTGTAACTTTAACTGCCAAATCAACTCCTGCCTTTCCAACAGGAGTTGAAATGGGCCCCCTTTAAAATCGGGCATGATTTGATCTAATACTCTAAAAACAAAGGAGTGGGTATGGTGTTGGTCACAGTGCTTAGCTACAGCATTTCCCAACTTGTTTTTTCTTATACTATACAGATGCTCGTAAATCCTGTCTTTAAGTTTTCTGTCAGTTTTGCCCACGTAAAACGCAGAGCAAAGCTGACATGAGGCAAGGTAAACCACTGACTTGGATGAACAAGTGTACCTTCCTTCAAGATTGTATATCTTGTTGTTAATGGCAACACTACTCCCAGTTGCTAGATGTCCACAAAAGTTACAAAACTCACATTAGAATGTCCCAGCAATTCTGCATCGAGCTTTTTTACTCATTTCCATTATACCCTTTAAGTTGTTACACCTTTTATATATTACTGTTGGTCTATCGCCTAACTTGTCAGTTAAATCCATCTCAAAGGTAAACACACTCCAATTCCTTTGTAAAATTGACCTTATTGCTTCAGCTTCCAAACTAAATACTGTAATGAAACTCATCAGATGTTTTGACTTCTGGTCATCAAAGACAATCTCTTTGCAGGGGGTGGACTCAAACCAGTTATTTCACTTTCAACCTTATCCAAAACACCATGGTGCCCTGTCAATATAGGTTTGTAAAGACCTGCTTTCCTTTTACTCCAAACTTCCTCAAAAATATCCAATACCAACACCTCAGGGTACCCTCTCATCAAATCATTCCCTTGAGTAATTCACATTCATTAAAAAACCTGTCCTCTCTTGTTACCATACAGATTTCTTCTGGTACTGGGGGGTGGGCACTCGTATAGTGTAATACAGTTACAGTAAGTTTCCTTACGATGAATGGCAGCCACAAAACACTTATTAGAAACATCCTTACTTAACTCTGTATCCAAATACGTAATCTTTTCATCAGTGCACTTATGAGTGAATTTCAAAAACTCAGTGTTGCCATTGATTCCCTCCAAGAAGCTGTCCACCTCTAAACTAGTCCCATCAAAAAAAATAAAGACATCAACTAAAAACCTTGTGTAAAACTTGGTCCTCGTTTGGTTTTCAGGTACATTCAATATATACCGGTGTTCCCATTGGGCCATTACAAGGTTCTAAAAACTGGCCCCACAGGGGGAACCCATAGCCACCCCCACCTTTTGCAAATAAATATCGTTATCAAACATCACAAAGTTGTTAACTAAAATGATGTCCAGCAATTCCTGAATCAAACGTACTTCCCCTCAATCAGCACCATGTGCCAACATCCGTTCAACTACCCATTCTATACCTAAAACATGCGGGATTGAAAAATATAAATGAATGACATCCACAGTTAAGAATTTTATATTTTCATGGTAAGGGAAACTTTCAATTGCTACTAAAAAAGACCAAGAGTCTTTACATCTCTGAGACTCTTTTCTCACATATTTCTTTAAAATATTGTCTACCAATTTGGCCATAGCATAAGTAATAGAAGACCTAGCATTAGCCAAAACCCACATGGGGGGTTCAAAATATCTTTATGTAACTTTGGCAATCCAAACAAACTTGGAATTTTAGGTGAAACAACTATTAAATAATTTAATTTTCCCAAATCAATAGTCCCCTCTAAAAACAAGTCACTCAAGAAGGCATTGATGCGTTTGTAAGCAATGTTTAACTCATTTAAACTAGATGATTCATACGTGTTACCACCTAACACAGTCCTCATTTTTTCATTGTATTCATTTATAACCATTAAAACCAGACCCTCACCTTTGTGTGGTTTTAAGACACACACTGGTAGCAATTTGAATGCTTGCAAAGCTTCATTCTCCCTTTTGGAGAGGTTAGAACAACCACCATTCACCTGTTTCCCACATATATTTCTTATATCCATTTCACACAAGTGCTCATATAAGCTCAACATGGGGTGTGTAGGGGGGTTAAATCTACTAGGATCCCTTATATCAGTATTTAAACTATCTTTATTCCCCAAGGGCACAGCCAAATTCATCCTTCATACAAATAATTTAAGATCTATCAATGTCTTAGATAAATCAAAATGCTGTGTTGGAACAAACGTCAGTCCCTTAGAAAAAAGTTCACATAGTTCAGCACTGATAATGTGACTAGTAAAGTTGTAAACTTTAACGTCACCATTTTTGTTTGACAACATTTTGAAATGGTTACCAGTCATTTCTTCCCTCTGTTGTTCCCTCCTTTCTTGTAGTACATGTTGCCATTGTGCTGCCCCCTCATGTTGCAACATTTCTGGTGGTTTTGACCATTGCTGGAAAAAGGACTCTGCTCTCTTCCCCTCAAATTACCTGTTTGTTCAAAACATCCATCTACATTCTCTGGTGATAACTCGTCATCTTCTCCTCTACTATCCCCTAAATTGTTGACAAATACATTTTCTGTAGTAGGTGATAGACCAACAGTAATAAATAAAAGGGGTAACAACTTAAAGGGTATGATGGAAATGAGTAAAAAAGCTAGATGCAGAATTGCTGTGACATTCAAATGTGAGTCTTGTAAGTTTTGTGGACATCTACCAACTGGGAGTAGTGTTGCCATTAACAACAAGATATACAATCTTGAAGGAAGGTACACTTGTTCATCTAAGTCAGTGGTTTACCTTGCCTCATGTCAGCTGTGCCCTGCATTTTACGTGGGCAAAACTGACAGGAAATTTAAAGACAGGATTTACGAGCACCTGTATAGTATAAGGAAAAACAAGTTGGAAAATGCTGTAGCTAAGCACTGTGACCAACACCCTACACACTCCTTTATTTTTAGAGTATTAGATCAAATCACGCCTGATGTTAAAGGGGGCCCATTTCAACTACTGTTGGAAAGGCAGGAGTTGATTTGGCAGTTAAAGTTACAATCGTATATGGCTCCTGGTTTGAATGACGGTTTCCTTGTCTTGTATTTTAAAATTAAGAAGTCTTTTACTGTGAATGTGCACACATTAGGAAAGCCTTAGGGTTATGTACATTTTTTTAAATAAATAAATAAGTGTTTATGGTACCATATTATATATTTCACACACACACACACACATATATATATATATATATATATATATATATATATATATATATATATATATATATATATATATATATATATATATATATATATATATATATATTTATTTTTAACATGTATTTATATGTGTGTTTAAACTGGAGGAATGTATTTTATTTCACTTTTGAGGAACCTGTTTCTTTAAAATGGTTTCCTTACCAATTAATCAATTTGTACAACAAATGATTCAGAAGAAGTATAAATGGAGCTGGATGTTGTAGTTTATTTTATTTTGTTGTCTGAAGAAGTTTGGCTACTAGCTGGACGAAAAGCGATTTGAATAAAATTGTGTGCTTAACTTTTACATTTTGTGGATTTTGTTGGACTTCACAGTTTTCACCTTCCAGGCGCCACTTTTGTTGCTTTTTTGGGAATACAGAAAAGGTTATGTTGACTGTCATCCCTGCATTCACCACTGTTCCATACAGGTGGTGCTAGTTTTCAGGACAGACTCATGGCCATACAGCACGACCGGCATGGCACACCTGGTGCTTGCAGTATAAAGTCAGTACTATAGGAGACGCTGTGCAGCAGAATGTCTACAGCCTCATAAGTTCATTTTGCTGTAGGCATCAGTAATAAGATTTATTAACATAGAGTGTAATGGAACCTCATTACATGCTCCTAATGTAGCAGAAGTCATAGAAATTTAGTATACAGGCATTGCAAGGTACTGCATTGAGCCAATTCTTCCCCTGGGATGATGTCATTCCAAGGGGCAAGGTGGACAAGTCAATTGAAATAGCAGAAGCAGAATGGCAGAGTCTCTCTTCTCAGCTATTCCAAAGTTTTTGGAATCTGACCTGTGTGTTGAAAAAAAAGTATTCTGAATCGGTATGTCCCATCTTCTGTAAATAAAGTGAGCATCCTCTCACCTGTAGGCTCACCTTGCTTAATCATTCCCTTAGACTTCTAGCATAAATATCCTCTTTCCTTTTTCCTTTTCTAACAAATGACATTAAAATCACCCACCCACTCCTTTTACCTGATGCATGTAAAGGTAAGTTCCATCTTTTATAGCAAGACCTTCTTGCCCTTCATAGATAATGGTGCATCGATAATGCATATCTTATAATATTCCTTTTCATATAACACATCCATTACCGTTGATCTATACGAGTGTATAATAGAGAAGATTATGATGACTTTGACATGGATGCCAAAAAAGTAATCTCGAGTGAAGACTGAGAAGTGAATCTTCATATCCATATTGCAAACACATAATAAACGAATATGATACATGAGACCAGATCATAATTCTCTGGAGTGAATGTAGCTTTATCTGCAGAAAAAGAAAAGGCTAGCAGGGCGAAGTGTTCTGACAGACTTAAAGCTGGTAAAATACTCCAAAGCTGTCAAAAAATAGCAGGCAGAAACTAGGTGGCCCTGTGAACAAGAACAACTTTAAAAGCTGTTAGACAATTTATTATGTCACAGTTTTTGTGCTGACTTGTTGCACAGAGAAATTTTAATAACTTTTAAAAGCTTTGCTATCTTGTGCTGCTATTTTCTACACAGCACTCTTCAATTTTCAGCCCCATCATGAGATGCAATAATATCATCACTTAGAGATGCTTAACCTGAGATTGTTAAGCATCTTTTAGACGTCATAATCATCCACTGGTAAGGTGAATGAATGAAGAAACAGTCATGAAAATTCATTGATTTTATTAAGCACTTTCATCCGTACAGAACACAGAATCAGAATAAAACTATAAAGACAGAATGAACTTTATATAGCACATAAAAACACATAAACTATAATGTCACTACTAATAACATTAATCCAATTGTTTTAAAGTGCAAGTGTCCCAAAACTATTTAAAATTCTCTCATAAAAAAATAATAGAAATGGTATCATTTAACCCAGGAAACTTGTCAGTCTGCATTTTTAGCTGCCACATTGTTTCTTTCTTTAGCAGATGTTTCTTAAAACAAATTCCTCTAAAATCTTCAGACAAATGTTGTAAAACAGAAAAGTAAGACATTCTAGAAGACTTACAAGATAAATTTTGCTTATACAGGACACTGTTAGTGTCCTTAACTTTAATTGCATATAGATGTTCCCTAATCTTCTTAGTTAGTTCCCTGGTAGTCATACCAACATAAAAAAACATCACAATGAGAACAAATAGCAATATAAACCAAACTCATGGAATTGCAATCATAATATGCATTAACTTTAATGCTTCTTTCCATTTTTGCTGAGATAGTTGAAGGGCCTTCCAAAATAAAATTACAGGCATTGCAAAACCCACACGTGTACATACCACAGCCTCTGTTGGTATACACTAAAGGTTTCTTAGTGTTGTCATTTTCAAGGTATTGTTTAACAGACATGGACCTCTTACAAATAAACTTAGAAAAAGGGCTAACAGGCATATTATACCATGACCCCCCCCAAAACGTGTACGCTGATTGGCCAGCGTGCACATTGTAAATCGAGTTATACTAATGGAAAAAGGTCCGGTCGCCCGGACTTTTTTCCATTAGTATGACTCTACTTTTAAAACACTGTCTCGCTATGTTAAATGGGTTTAACATAGCCAGACAGCTTTAAAATAAGCAACGGAGATCTCCGTTGCTTATTTTAAAGCTGTCTTGCTATGTTAAACCCATTTAACATAGCGAACATTTAAAAACACGGAGAAAGCAAGATCTCCGTTGCTTTTTTTTTACTGTTTTCGCTATGTTAAATGGGTTTAACGTAGCAAGACAGTTTTAAAATAAGCAACGGACATCTCCGTTGCTTATTTTAAAACTGTCTCGCTATGTTAAACCCATTTAACATAGCTTAAAATAAAAGCAACAGAGATCTTGCTTTCTCCGTTGCTTTTACAACTCTGATGTACTGCGCAGGCGCGGTACATCAGAACTGCCGCGGATGTCAGACATCTGCGGAAGGGCAGTTAACAGGCATTATACTATGCCATTATTTAAGAAAAGTAATAGTTTCTTTTCTTAAATAATGTCATGGTATAATAGCAATAACCCACTTCTGGGTGTGGGTAATGCTGTATTTACCCACGGTTGGCTTTGTTTGGTCCCTCGGGCTTCGCCCTCGGGACCAAACCACGCCAACCGTGGGTAAATCCAGCATTACCCACACCCAGGCGTGGGTTATTGCTATAAAGACTTCAGGGTTCCCATTAAAAATCTTCCAGTTGTGGCTAATAATATTTTGATGTTACTGTCATCAACAGTCATTTGTAAAATGAAACTGCTATTAAATTTACTATTATTACTGTCTTCCACTTCATTAGGCATACCAACCATCAAACATAGGAAAGAAATTCTTGTCTCTTATGTTGGATCTCTTCAGCAGTACATTTCAATAACCCCAGATCATAACCTTTACTGCTGAACATTCCAACAATTTCTCTAAAGCTTTCTAAAAAAGTGTCATGATCAGTGGCAAGCCTGGAAGCCCTTAACATTTGTCCCCTTAGGTATGTTTCTCTTCATATAGGTTGGGTGAACATTCAAATAGTGCAGATAATTGTTAGAAACACATTGCTGTATATTTTACTAGAGAAACTCCTTGAGCTAGAATCCCAACAGATCACAACATCCAAAAAGGGTATGGTGGTCCCCACACACCTAAGAACAAAACTTAAAAAGTTAGTACTATTGTTAACATCTTTGATAAACTGATCAATCCTATCAGTGCATGCATTTGTGATGAAAAATAAATCATCAAGAAACCTTTTCTACAGTTTCACATGCTTATTAAAATTTGTTTGAGTAACTGTGTCTCCCACCACCCCATAATAAAAGTAGCAAATGAGGGAGCCACTGTGGCACACACAGCCCATTAAAAAAGAAAACATTATTTTCTAACATAAATTCCTTCAGATCACAACAAGTGCTAACAAAGTCAGCAGAAAAATTGGTAAATTTAACCAAAAAAGCCTTAGAAATTCCATACTTTCAGTAACAGGAATGCTGGTGTATAAAGATTTTACATCTAAAGTGAACAATCTCAGCTGTGGAATATAAGTGGTAAATAGCTAAGAGTCTAGAAAATGCCAATAGTCTTTTACATAACTTTCCAGTTGTTGCACTAAAGGATTCAAAACATTATCCAAAAATAAGGAAATGCATTCAGTGGCACTACCAGCCACAGAAACTATAGGTCTAAAAGTTAAAGGATAAACTTGACTATGAAGTTTGGGTATACTAAACAAAACAGCTATCTTAGAACTTTCTACAAAAAGAAACTGATAACATTCAAAAGAAATGGTTCCATTGGCTAGCAAATCCAATAAAATGTTACATGTGTTTTTATACTTCAGATGAATCTCAGTTAAAGTAACATTCTTTTATTCATCAGCATTGCTTAATATTTTTTCCATTTGTTGGATATAATCTGTTTGGTACATGATAACCAAACTGCTGCCTTTGTCAGCTTTCACGTATCTCAAATCAGACCTAAAACTCAATTCTGTCAATGCACCCTGAACACATGGCTGGAGCCGACTCAGGTGATATTGAATTAAGTTATCATCCTAAAATGGTGACCAACAGTTTGTTTAAAGAATGAAATAAGCGTCTATTGAAGCAAGGTATGAATCCTTTTATAGCATTGGACTTTACTTGTAATAAGTATGTGGATTCGGCAGGGATTACTGAAGATGAAGGTCTAAAGAATTTGTTTTTTCAACTTGAGAGAGACTTAATTAAATTGAAGTGACTAAAATGGCAATGGTACCAATTGGAAGCCTGCCTATACCATAAAATAGTGCCTTTGAGACTCGGAGTACTCTGTATGCCGACTTATGGTAATACCTTCCCAGAGCTATTAGCCCAGTGGCAGCAGATTAATCTGCAGACTAGTTATAAATATATGCAACTGCTGATAAATTATTTCGAACCTGAAATTAATATGTTAGTTAAACAGGTTGAAGCCAGACAAACAGAAATTGCCTCCAGGTTCACTAATGAAATGTGCTTAAAAAGTTAGATGAATTGTTTTGCACAATGGATGCCTATGAATTTAGGCTCAAACAAAATAAATTAAAGAAACTGTGGATAGATTATTGTGACTTTGTCAAAGACAATATCTTTGTTTGGCCGAAACAGCGACCTACATCAAACTCTGGTGATATTAATTCATCAATGAGAACTGCTAGTAATCCGGGCATTATTAATTTAAGTGGTGCTACCACTACAAAAAGACATGCTGAAATTACAACCACTGATTTTACACAAGACATACAGTGCTCTTCTGTCCAGCAACAAGATATGTCCGTAGTTCCCAATTCAAGCAGATCATATTCACCACCTCGTACTATGGTAGGGGGTGGAGATAAATCAATGAATTTACTACAAGATGTTAATGGTTTGAATGGAGGCAATTGCCTGAAGTTGAATCTGGGAGTGAGACCAAAGCAGAAGTATAGTATTGGCTCAGGTTTTCCGGTGTTACTGGTTTTCCGGTGTGCTGGTCAAGTTGAAATCACACAATCGGAGAGAAAGGGTGGACAGTCAGAGCAGGAAGAGGAGGAAAATTAGAAACTTGAGTCAGCCATTGTTGGTGGTGAACCTCTCTAGAGTACAGTTAAGTGTTGAGCAATTAAACGTGTTGAATAGAGGTCTAACCTTTATTGCTGCCCAACCTCCTAAGTTATGCGATATTATTAAGGACTTCAGACTATATGGCAGGAGTGTCATACTGAAGAGTTTATTTGGGTCTGCAGGGCTGAATGAAGGACGCAATGTGCCACTGAGGAAGCCCAGTACCTTTGTTCCTGTTCTTCACCCTGTGTTAGATACCTTTATCAAGACATGTGAAACAGATATAGCTAAAATTGTAACCTCAGGTAAACACAGAGATTTTTATAATCTCACCAGAGAAGAGTACCATGCGCTGAACCAACTAAAGCAGATGCGTGACATCACCATTAGACCAGCAGACAAAGGTGAAGCAGTCACTGTACTAGATACCACTATATACGAGGAGAAGATGACGGTGATGTTACAACATTGGAGCACGTATATTGAAATTAATTTTCAAGATGTCAACTCGATAATAATCAGTGTGGACAATAAGATAGAGGATCACTGTAGGTGATGAATCATTACTGAGAAGACTTACAACTTTGTGAAAACAACAGAGTTAGTTGTTCCCATGATTAAAGGACTTCCCAAGGTACATAAAGATAGTGAGAATCCACCCCTCAGACCAATTGTATCTGGGAAGGGTTGGGTCACGGAATGTATGTCTATCTGGATTGATAACATCTGAAACCAGCCCTTAGCTTTGCACCAGCTCTTTTGAAAGACACCTCAGATTTTCTGATCTCCCTATCTGAACATATGAAAAGCACACGAGAATTTAGACCATTTATTTTTGTGATCTTAGATGTTAACAGCTTATTTATGGTCATACATAATGATGTGGGAATAAGAGCTGTTAGGGAATTTCTTGTTAAGAATGAAGTACATTGAATGGATACAGTTGTACAAATATGCAGTCTTTTAGAACTAGTTTTGCACAATAACGTCTTTGTATTTGGCAAACATTATTGCCTACAAAAAGGGGTGTAGCTACGGGGACAGCCTGCGCCAACACCTATGGCGACTTGGTGCAGTGGGAAGATGGGAAGAACATGTTCATGGAGTATGTAATTTGTGGAGAAATTGTATCAATTTCTATAAAAGGTTTGTAGGCAACCTTTTTATTGTACGGACTGGTACAGAGGATGAGCTGAACAGCTTTGTCTCCTACTTGCAATCAAGTACAGATTATTTATCTTTCACTGCCCATCATTCCTTTAACAAGATAGCTTTCCTGGATGTTGAAGTCTTCTTAGATGATAAAAATACACTGCAAACAAGAACGTTCAGAAAATCATGCTGGAAGAACACGTTACTAAAGCGTGATAGCATGCATGCGAAGCACATCTTCAATAACACCGTAAAGGGACAGGTTATTTGTGCCTCAAGATTATGCATAGAAGATGATGTTTACAAAATGGAAACTGATTTTCTTTTAACGTGCTTTGAGGAGTGAGACTATTCTGAGAAGGATATGAGAGCTGTTAAAGATAGCCATCATACATGGAGGTGAACCAATGCTAAACATTAGTATAAGCTTGATAAGGAGGATGTGATAGCCTCCAAATCAGACACACAGATATGGAGGCAGCCACAAGGAACTCAGGGGACAAAACACCCTAGGCTGAGCAGGAAATACAACAATGATATGGACAAAATAAAGAATGTAATCCTTGATAACTGGAAGATTCTACAATCTGATGACAGTTTGAAAGATATTGTTGGTCCTACACCTTCATTTGGATACAGGAAAGTGCTGAATCTTAACAGGCTGCCTAGCAAGGATTCTCTCATACTTGTTGGTGATCAGACTATATTTAAAGTGAATATATTTGGAACTTTTCCATGTGGACACTGTAAATGTTGTACTTTTATTGACAAATCAAATTGTTTTCAACATCCTGTTACTGGAAAGACTTATCGGTTTTGGTAATTGTAGAACCAGAAATCTGGTTTATTTAGCCAAGTGCCAAGACTGTACATCTTTTTATGTTGGCAAAACCAATCGCATGTTTAAGGAGTGGGTTTTGCAACATATCAGAGATATAAAACCTGAAGGAGAACATAATGCTTTAGCAGAACATGTAAAAGTATATAGAAATCACAGGTTTAAGTTCATAGTCTTGCAAATGTGCTTGCTTTCAAAAAGGGGTGGTAACATTTCATTGCACACTGAACAGACAGAGGTTGATTGGATTGCAGATTTGCAGGCTGATCTAGCTCCATGACTCAATAGTGTATTATTGCTCAAACCTGTATTAAAGGGGTGTAGGCCCAGAATATGATGTTGATTGGATGGTTTTAGAGGTCTGAATTTTAGTAATGTTTTATTGGTTGTTTTTTTCTTTTATAGTGCTATTGGAAGTTTCTATATGTATGGATTTGAAAAAGAGTGTTTTACTCAAAAGTGCTTATCCCTTTGTGTTCATTAAAGTTTTATTGCCGTGGTGGGCTAACTGGGTCATTTAGTTTTTGGGTTTTTATATAAGTTGGGTTAGCATTCAAATAGTGCAGATAATTGTTAGAAACACATTGTTGTATATTTTACTAGAGAAACTCCTTGAACTAGCATCCCAACAGATTACAACATCCAAAAGGGTACAATAGTCCCCACACCATCAAGAACAAAACTTAAAAAGTTAGTACTGTTGTCAACATCTTTGATAAAATGATCAATCTTATTAGTGGATGCATCTGTGATGAAAAATGAATCATCAACAAACCTTTTATACAGCTTCACATGCTCAGAAAAAATAGAATTTGTTTGAGTAACTGCATCTCTCACCACCCCATAATAAGATTAGCAAACAAGAGGGTCAGTTCTGCATTTCCAATTACTTTTTCCCTTACCTTCCAATGTTTTTTTTTTTTCATTTTTGGTCCTCAGCTTTGGGGTGATCAGGTGCCAGTCTGCGAGATGGCCATCAATTAACTTGGTTATGGCTGTGCTCTTTAATTATTTTGTCAAGTTGTTTTGATGTTACGAAATTTCCTTCATACCTACTATCTGCTGTAGATATTTTTTCACTTTCATGTACAGTTCTAGTTTCACATTCAGCACAATCTACACACAAATAAGCCACCTTGTTGAAATTTGTATACAATCATTTACAATCATTTATGCTGCCCAACTACCCACATTGCTGCTATCACCTCTTTGAACAGGTCTTAACAAAACGATGCAATTTGCAACAAAATAACACCACATATTTATTGATATCTATTATGGCCACCTACATCATTCACAATCTTTACCAGTCCTTACCAAATGTGTGCCTAATAGTACTTGTCTGTGACACTTTTGCACAGGAGAGATATGCCACATATGTGAATTGCCTGAGATAGCATTCCATTCTCCTGACTAGTGGACATCTGAAGACATTTCTCCATTGCATGGCCATGCCAATACCTGTAAACCTGTGCACAAAACATGACAGTCAGTTGATATGTATTTTACAATGTGGGCTGCACATAACTATGGTCACAGCATTCTCTCATTTATTCACCTGTTTATCACCTAGAGTTCATGCTATGCACAGCCTCACCCTCATTTATATATTGAAGCCATGTCTCAAAATGTGGTCCTGGAATCACACTTTCCTTAAGACATGTTCTTCCAAAGAACTCATGTTCACAGTTTGCATCCCTTACAATGATTTGCAGAGGATACAGTGTCAGGGATTCTGAGTTACACAAATCCTGCAGCATCTAGCTCATTTTCACTAATATCCATCTCAGAGATAGTTGTTGTTGCTGAGGTACTTTACCATGTAGGACTCATTCTTTAATTCTGAGGAGCTCCATGCATAGAGAGGATATATTAACATTCTTCTGTTTCAAAGTTCTAGTAATCAATGCCTGCATCACTACAGTGACCTGAATTGGTGCCACCCTGACCTACTTCATGAATGGGAGGCAGAGATTCGGTAAGGTAGCCAGACATCTAATCTAAGTGTTTTCTTATTATCATTGTCTCTTTCTAGCCTAACTATTGCATTTGTACAGATAACAGAACAGAATGAACTCTGATTTCCAGTGGCAGAGGAGTAGGAAATTAACATGGTTTGTTGATGCAGAGGACAGGAGTGAATCTCCAAGCAGCAGGGTATGTAAGTGCTGTGCAGCAATACACTTTATGTCAGTACTGGTGTGATTGCCAGATGAGTGTTTGATGATATTTTTTCAGTTCTGTTGTCCTTTTGTAGGTCCACTTGTGAAGGAAGAGAAGGAATGGTCTAAACTACCTTAGACTCCATCAGCCATTCCATCTGATTTTGGATCACCAGTAGTCAGAGATCTGCCTAAAAGTATGATGGTGAATGCTTCTGTACTGGAGGTGACCTGGAGGAATCATGGGTGCACTGTGGCTGCTTCTCAGTGGCCAAAGACTCCTCTGCTGAAGGTAGGCATCAGTTGCAGAGATTTGTTGCTGCTGAAATATATTAGAAACTGGGCACCTGCACAGGAAACATTCAGCACCTTCTGACACGACTGGTTGAGGTGCAAGCTGTGGCCATCAGAACTCCAGAGAATCAACTGGCCAATACCATTGGTCACCCTGTTGAGTGATGCTTAGGTCTGTTGCCCTCTGGGCTGGCTTGCCAGCCTTCACTGTTTTCACTTGCCCATTCACTGTATGCATGTATCTGTCTACTGTCTTTCCCTCCTTTAGTGTATACACCACTGCTATCTGTATTGCTGTTCTATGTCTAGCTTTCTGCCCCTCCTACCTACACTTCTCTCACCCCTTTATATCCAGCAGCACCTTCTATACCTGTGCTTCTTTTTTAACAATTACAAAAGAGATTCCTGCATAAAAATGTTACTTTCCTCCTTACCTGTCATACATTATGGATACCCTAATGTGTTTACTTCTGCTTGCATTTCTCCCTTTTTCTATTTTCCTCTCTATCTCCACCATGTGTTGAGCAGTGTTGCCAATGTGTTATATATACCCACTGAAATCTTTCTGTTGGCTACTTTGCTGTGCTGCCTTTCAATTCTGTCTTCCCCTGGCTACATCATGTGCATGAGTTTGCATTGTCTAGGCTGTGCTAACTTGCCTTAACTATGAAGAGTGCAGTAGTGTTTATATTGTACTGCAGCCTAATGTTGTCTATCCCAGTACAAATGCACCTTTCATTTGTAATGGAGTCCACTGTTGAATATTTAGGTTTTACCCACTGCCTAAAGATAGTGCTGTGCCTTGCAAAATTATCTCTCCAAATAACAGTGATGCTCAGGCACATAGTACTTTTACATGCAGCTCAGATTGTATCTTTAGTTGTGTTTTTGTTTTAGGCTGTTTTGACTATTCTGTGTTACAAACTGTAAAACATTTTGAATTTAATAAGAAAAATGCAAATTAACCCAGTAACCTATTCAGGTTTAGATTAAGGCCTTCTGCAGCTGTCTTGTAATTCATGACCATGGCTAAGGTGGGGGTGAAGGGGTGGCTGTTCCAGGTGCAAGTCATTAAAGGTTATCATAGACAATGCTGATTAGGTGGAAGTGTTGTACCAGTATTCATGTAAACAATCCTGGTTGGGGGACGTTGTGAATGTTTAAATTAATGACTACATGTGTGTTAGTGGCTGGATGGCTCTGTGTAGCAAGAAGCTAGCTAATACTCATTACTACAGTCTTTTTTTTTGTCTTTGCTCCATTTGGGTTGAGGAGGCACCATTCTGCAGGACTGCACAGGGCACCAATTAAAGTACCTAAGGGTCTGCTAGATCTATTGCAAAAAGCTTTCAGTGATCTAGATAATAACTGTACTACCAGGTGGCAACAATACTCTGGCTTTTTGGCTCCCAGGAACATGGAGTAAACAGATTCATATAGCAATAACCCATGCCTGGGTGTGGGTAATGCTGGATTTACCCACGGTTGGCATGGTTTGGTCATGAAGGCGAAGCCCGAGTGGCCAAACAAAGCCAACCGTGGGTAAATCCAGCATTACCCACACCCAGAAGTGGGATACTGCTATTATACAATGATATTATTTAAGAAAAAAAAAATTAGTTTTCTTAAATAATGGCATTGTATAATGCCTCCTTGCTGTCCTTCCGCAGCTGTCTGGTATTCTGCAGCAGTTCTGATGTACTGCGCATGCGTATGCCTATACCGTAGATCAGAGCTGTGGGCAAAAGCAACGGAGAAAGCAAGATCTCCGCTGCTTTTTACTGTTTCGCTATGCTAAATGGGTTTAACATAGCGAGAGAGCTTTAAAAAAAGCAACAGAGATCTCTGTTGCTTATTTTAAAGCTGTCTCGCTATGTTAAACCCATTTAACATAGCGAGACAGTTTTGAAAAAAGCAACGGAGAAAGCATCCGTTGCTTTTTTCAAAACTGTCTCGCTATGTTAAATGGGTTTAACATAGCAAAACAGCTTTAAAATAACCAACGGAGATCTCCGTTGCTTATTTTAAAACTGTCTCGCTATGTTAAACCCATTTAGCATAGCGTGACAGGTTTAAAAAAAAAGCAACAGAGAAAGCAAGATCTCTGTTGCTTTTTTCACACTGTCTTGCTATGTTAAAGGAGATTAACATAGCGAGATAGCTTTAAAAAAAGCAACGGAGATCTCTGTTGCTTTTTTTAAACCTGTCTCGGTATGTTAAACTCCTTTAACATGGCGAGAAAGTGTTTTACAAAAGACTTATACTAATGGAAAAAGTCCGGGCGACCGGACCTTTTTCCATTAGTATAAGTCGATTTACAATGTGCACGCTGACCAATCAGCATGCACATTTTGGAATATTGTTTGTCCTCAGAGGAGTGGTTAGAAGCAGCAACTAGTAATTCGTTGGCCATTTTGTGTCATTTCCTGTTTTTTCCAGCCCCCTGCTATAAAGCACGCTTTAGCGCGATTTAGCGCGGAGCTGCTACCGTTGCACACTAGGGCAGTGCCGGTTAATCAGATTTAAACTATTAGGGCTACCTAAAGTCCACTCTTCAAATTTTCCCTTAAAACTACCTTCCTCAAAGTATACTACTGTTCTATTTAGTGTATCCTACAACTATAAATTATCTCTACTTGACTCCCAAGTAGACTATTCTCTATCTGTATAGCGAAGCACTTGCTCCTACAGTACTTATCACCTCGATACAGCACTCTTGTTATAGAAAGTACCCCAAAAAAGCAAACCCCATTTCTCGGTCACCCACATCCCCCAGAACCTTTTCTTAAGTTTTTCTGTCTATTCCTTCTAGCATGTCGAGGGATCAGTTGCTAATGTCCTTTCCTGCTCAGCTGATGAACCTGGGAATATTGAGGTAATGTTACAATTGCCTCATGTACACAGACAACCCTCTCCTCCTCCCACAAAACACAAACACATGCGAGAGATGCAACTATACGGCCAAACTGGAGGCTGAGCTCTCTCAACATAGGACTGGCATGACCAGACAGGAGGAGAAGGTAACCACACACACTATAGACCCAGTCTCACATAATACCATCACAACCTCAAATCATACACATAAACACACAAAGACATACTCGGAGGCTCTGATCAAAAATCTACCAAAACAGCAGAGGCCACCAAAGCAGACACCCAAACAACTACCACCTCAGAACACAACACCTGCAACACATATACCACACAGTCAGAGTGTCAAGCAGTCACAGCCCTTAATGCCAAACACAATGCCAGACACACTAATCATTGGTGACTCCATAGTCAGACACACTGAAGTCCCGCTCACCAGACTGAGTAAGGAGAAGGTCACAGTAAGCTGCCTGTTGGGTGCTAGAATCCGCCACATAACGCATGCACTCAGGTCTCTCAACAGCAGGTACAAGTACGACTCAATCATTGTCCACGCTGGTGTTAACGACCTGAGACGTACCTCCTTGGACTACATGAAAAGAGACATAGAGGAGCTCTCTGATTATGTAGCCCAAGCAGTTATGACCCTGACCTTGAGCAGTATCCTACCTTCACCAAGAATGATGCCACAATACAGAGATAAGATGATCAGCTTTAACAATTGGCTTAAACTCTGGTGTCATTCAAAGGGGATCCAATGTCTGTCTGCGTGGGATGACATGCTGGACAAGCCACGCTGCCAAGGGATGGCTTGCACTTGTCACCCTGGGATTCTGGATTTTGGCAAAGGCTCTTGCCACCCCATAGTGCCTTTTTAGGCAAGGCTCAAATTCTAAACCTACCACTCTAGAACAAAACAAAGAAAAAAAACTAAGGGTAATGCTGCTCAATGCCAGAAGTCTCAACCTCAAGATGCACGCACTCGAGGCCCTTCTCAGTATGGAGAACATCGATGTCTGTGCTGTGACAGAAACCTGGTTCAAGGCTCCTGAGAGCACCCCAGCACTATCAGGTTTTACCTCATATCATGCGTTCCGGCCCCAAAACCCTGACAATACCAAGAAAGGAGGAGGGGTATCAATATTCATCAAGGACACCCACACCTCAAGATTGGTGGCATCGCACAATGTATAGGAAACCATCCAGGTGCAATTAACCATAGGCAAGACTGCTCTGCAATTTGTAGCATGTTACGGGCCACCCTCGCAAACTCAGGAACCTCATATGGCCTTCCTGAAAACACTGGAGGAGATAAATGTATCTCCGAACACCATCATACTAGGTGACTTCAACTACCCTAATATAGACTGGGAACACTACTCAAGCTCAAACACTCTAGCCCAAAAGTTCCTGGAATTCATAAACTCAAATGCCATGGAACAACTAGTCACCATCCCCACAAGAGGAGAAAACATACTTGATCTCATCATCACGAACATGGGAGCACAATGTTCAACGCCGGAAGTAAACCCCTCACTGGTGAGATCTGATCACAAACTAATCTCGCTGGAGGTCCTCATCCCCCCACCGAAATGAAAAAGACCACAGTAAAGAACTTCTCGAAGCCGACTTCACACTTCTAAAGACTAGTGTGGTCTCCTTTAAGGCCCCTGAGCGGCGGTTAACATTACTCAAACCGCTGAATCACTTACAAATGCCTTCTACCAGCACCTGCAGGGCTGCATGGATCAGGCAATCCCAAGCAAAACAAAGACTCTTTGTACCAAAGGCAAGCGTCCAGTCTGGTGGACCCCAGCCATAAACAAACTCTACAACAAAAGGAGAAAGCTACTACAAGATAGAGCAAAATCCTTAAAAGGTAAGACACCGCTGATCACTATAAGTAAAAAGCTAAGAGCTCATAAAATCATCCAAAGCTAATTTTGAGAAAAAAATAGCTAAGGACTCTAAAGACAACCATAAGGCATTCTTTAGCTATGTCAGAAACCTAGGAGGAAACTCCCAGATATGCTCAGAATTAGTTCAAAATGATGTGAAGATTACTGATCCTACAGACATTGCCAACATACTTCCTGACAGGTTCAGTGCAAACTTCTCCCCCCCCTCCCCCCCTAAAGGAGAGATATCTATACCAAATGATTCTAGCCTCCCAAACATCTCTAACGCCCAGGTGAGAACTGCTCTCTCCAAGGCAAAGAACACAGCATCCATGGGACCTGATGGTGTCCCCGGCTGTGTGCTCCATGAACTCAACGAGGAATTAAACCCACAGTTAGGACAGCTGTTTAATCTTAGTCTCACCTCCGGATACATACCCAGGGAGTGGTGCACAGCGACTGTGTTCCCACTCCACAAAGGCGGTGCCTCCACTGACCCTGGAAATTACCGTCCCATTAGCTTGACAAGCCTTATCTGCAAAGCCATGGAGAGGATCATAATGGATCTCATAAATAAAGACATAGGGAACTTGCAGACTTTGGATCCAACCCAGTTTGGCTTTGTCAAAGGCAGATCATGCCTTTTAAACTTGGTTGACGTTTTCGAAACAGTCACCAAGGCCATTGATGAGGGAAAGGCAGTCCATACAGCCTACCTAGACCTGGCGAAGGCTTTTGATACAATACCTCACTCGGGTATCATTGAAAAACTCATCAACTTAAATGTAAACCCATACATTACAAGATGGGTTGCAAACTGGCTGAGTGACAGAACCCACAGGATCAGAGTTGCTGGCGCCATGTCAGACTCAAAGCCTGTCACAAGTGGTGTCCCACAGGGCTCAGTCCTTGGCCCACTCTTGTTTGGCATCTACTTTTCTGAAGTACAAGCAAACACAGGAGGGTTATGGCTGACAAAGTTTGCAGATGACTGCAAACTGGGCCGTAGTTGAAAACACATCCGACACAGATATCCTTCAGAAGGGTCTCACAGAAACGGATAACTGGTGCCAGAGCCATGGCCTAAAGTTAAATGCCAAGAAATGCATAGTCATACCCTTCGGGAAAAATAAGGTTACCCCTAGCTACCATATAGGTGGCAATTCCCTGAACACAGAAGAAGTTATTAGGGACCTGGGAACCCAGGTTGACAGTAGCCTTTCATTCGACACTCATATTGCTAAAGTAGTTAGGAAGACCTTCTACATTGCCCACCTTATCATGAAGGGATTCACATCTAGATCAAGGGAAGTCATAGTCTCCCTATACTCATCACTCATCAGACCAATGATCGAGTACAATGCCCCATTCGGAATGTATCTGACCCGACACTTGCAGCAGCTGGAGAGGCCACAAGTTCCTCACCAAAAGGATAAAGGGTCTCAAAAATCTGTCTTATGCTGCCCGACTGAAAGAACTCCAGTTATATTCAGTTGCTTACCGCTTGCTCAGAGGTGACCTATGCCTGACATACAAGGCCATGTCAAACCCAGATTTGATGAACATGCTTCATCTCAAAAAATCTAGATCCCTCAGAGCCACAAGGGCGGGAGACTTAAACCTAGACACTGTTATTAATAGGACGTGCTGGAGGGATAGATTCATCACCCAAAGACTCCCTATGCTGTGGAACAAAATCCCGGTTTATGTGAGGCAGAGCACCTCGCTGGCCTTGTTCAAGAGGAATCTTGACCAATGGATGGGAGATTGCAGATACACCCCAGGGGTTACCTCAGTGTCACTGCTCGACAGAGGCACAGCAAAATAATGGGCATAGTTTCTCCAAACTAAAGGGGTGGCGTAAGCCACAAAACTATGGGCTAGGCTTATAAATGCCCTCGGGCAGATAGCCTAGTATGAACCTATGAATCTATGAACCTATTAATGGGGGTTCATGGTATAATGGCTGTTTAATTCTGTCTTGTTTTCTAAACATTCCTCAAGTTTAACCATATAATTTTCTATTCTTTTCAGCACTTTCATATAATGTACTAACATTTCAAGTTTTATACTCACAGGCCAAATATTTAAATCAATAATTAGGTTAGCATTTTATTTTTCATAACGAACAGTCCAGTTTTAATATAATGATATCACTTCACTGTGTGCAACTATACTCTATATACTTGCGCGATATTTTAGTTTTATTGTTTTGAAGCTTGCCTTCAGGAAGGATTTTATGTAGGGTGAAGGCCATTAACTAATCCATACAATTAAGCTTGAAAGTATAGAACTTGGAGTTATTCTGCACTGAGTTGTAACTTGTTCTTAACAGAGTTTAACTGAAATATACTGAATTCTAATGGCAGCCTACTGTATGCTTTTTTTAGAGGGTCTTTGAAGTTAGTAATATTGTGCTATCAGCAAAGAGAATGAACTTTTTTTGATGTTTCCATCTAGGTTACTGGTGTTCACCAAGGCTAACAATGGCCCCAGAGCTGACCTTTGTGATATTTCACATTATTAGAGACACACTGGAAGAATAAAAGCCCTTCACTCTGACCTGCCTGCCAATTAGGTACTTTGAAAAGCATAATTTTACAAGCTCACCTGCTGCTGTGATATCAAATTTGGTTCAGAGATGTTATCATTATCCCACTTAAATACAGTAATATATAAAAAAAAACAGATCTCATGCACCATTCCTGTCGTCAAGCGCTTATCGCCAGTCAAAGTAATATATGCACACATATTACTCCTATTCTTGGATCTGAGCTATACCTATATTGACATTTATTTTTTCCAGGAAATAGTACAGTTATGTACCGCTTCTTTATTTTGAAAATAGTTGTCATTTTAAGTGGAATACTACTATCCTGTAATTAAAATGTCTACGTACTTCCCCGTTATTCAATAGAAATATGATGTTGAATGAGTTCCACTTGTCTAAATGGTCATTACCAGACAGACAGACATATTCTGAAGAGATGTATTGAGGTATTTTGCATTATATTTAATATATATATAGATAAATATAATATGTGTGTGTGTGTGTGTGTGTGTGTGTGTGTGTGTGTGTGTGTGTGTGTGTGTGTGTGTGTGTGTGTGTGTGTGTGTGTGTGTGTGTGTGTGTGTGTGTGTGTGTATATATATATATATATATATATATATATATATACACACATATACATATATATATATATATATATATATATATATATATATATATATATATATATATATATTTATCTATATCCTCAGAAATTTCAAATGTAAACCTAAGAAACCCTGTAGCAGTTTCTAGATAATTAATGAATTAAATCAAATGTTACAGGTATTCAGGTTTCCAGTTGAAACTTTTGAGGATGAATGTCATTTTCTTGGATATTTCACTTGTTAAGAACATTGAATTAGGTAAATATATTTTGAAGATTTACCGTAAACATATGTATAGCAATACATTTCTCATTTCAGCAGTGGGCATCCTTTTTCCAGGAAACAAAGTATTGTTAAAGGGCAGTTAATATGAGTGGCCTGTATGATCTCGCTTCCTTATGATTTTTATGCTGAATGTGAAATATTAAGGAACCTATTTTTACAAAGAGTTTACCACACCTATCTTTTAAATAATATTAGTGAAGTAAGACTAGCTGGTGTTCCAAATATGTTCCTGTCTTAGGTGGCCATGTGAACAGTGAATTAACATGTGTAAATATAAGTGGTTCTTTACAAAGAACAAGAATGGAAACTGTCTTTTTTATGTTTGGAAAATAATAACTGTAAATATTGGAACATGTTTAGTCAGCTTCCAGGTACATTGAATGTTTTAAAGCTCCACCAAAGTTCATTTCTAAGAACTGTAGGAGCTTGAAAGTTTATACAAGTCTAACAATGACCCCACTGACCGCCAGATTTTCCCTAAGGCTGGTACTTATAAATGTGGTGCTTGAAAACAGTGCCTATACATCAGCAAGGTGGAAGTCATGGAAATTCCCAGTCACAAGAGAAAGATTAGAGTTCAGAGTTACTTTAATTCTAACAGCATTGGGGTGGTGTATATATCAGTATTTGTGTATGTGGTGCCTTTTATACTGGGGAAAAAAGAGAGAAGTCTAAAAAACGTGTGTATGAACGGATAGATTAGACAATCTTGACATACTGAAATGTTGAAATTCAGTACGTCGAGACTGAATAGTGGAAAGTGCAGTTAACTGAATCTGCAGTATGCTGAATCTGCAAATGTCGAATCCGCTGCTATTGTGGTGTCGCTTTTGTGACGTGTGGTGCAGTTTATGGATTTATCTGGGGTTTCCGGTAAGTGTTGTGTGTTTGAGGATAATGGGTAGGGATTTTAGTGTGTGTGAGTGTGTGTGGTGGTGTGTTTTGTGTGTTTGTGTGGTTAGTGCGACCTCGGAGGTAGAATATATACTTAGGAGGGGTGCAGGGGGCTTGCCCCCCATGCTTATAGGTAGGTTAAGCGTGTTTGCGTGTGTTGTTATGTTTGTTTAGTTAGGTAGGTGTATGTGTGTGTGTGATTATGTCCTGGTTTGTGTGTGTGTGTGTGTGTGTGTGTGTGTGTGTGTGTGTGTGTGTGTGTGTGTGTGTGTGTGTGTGTGTGTGATTGTAGTGTTCATGATTGTGGGTTTTCGTGTATGTGGTTTTTCGACTATTCAGTCTCGAAATACTGAAATTCGACATTTCAGTATTTTGAGATTGTATAGTGAATCTGTATGAACATGTATAAGATATTTATCATAATATCAATTCCAATTCCTTAGCTAAGCATGCTAGAACTTGTGCTGATTGGAAGTTTAAATTTTTTGTATTGGAACAATTGCACAGAAATCCCAGCGGTAGACAATGGGAAGATCTGCTTGAATAGAGAATGTTATTTTGGCAATTGTCATTATATGCCAATAGATTATCTGGCTTGAGTGAATTCATTTCCATTGCACTTGTTTTGAAATTAAGATCAGCTAAATTATGGATTTATAATTTTTTTTTACTTTTATGCATACATTTTACTTGTTATATTATAAGTTATTTATCGCATATGGAAAAGTAGATGTGTTTGGTACTGTTTATTTTATTGACATAATATACCTTTAAAAAGTTTTATCTGTATTAGGATATCTTACCACCTTTTTATGATAATTGAGTATTAATTGATACTTTTATGGTGTATAAAAGGAGTTTGTATTTTGCAAGTTAACTAGTTCTGAAGAAGTCCTGTTGGTTACAGGATGAAAGTGCTCAACTTGTTTTATGCTTTAATAAAAATGTTTGATTTATTTAGTGCGTGTTTGCTCCTAGTGCCATTCCTTGGTGCTGAAGCTTGCCTCATAGCGCAGTGGATATTTTTTGGTGCTTTTGGTGACTTGATGCCTTTATC
The DNA here is from genome assembly GCF_019279795.1 of Protopterus annectens. NCBI lineage: Eukaryota > Metazoa > Chordata > Ceratodontiformes > Protopteridae > Protopterus > Protopterus annectens. Next base: position 1,358,244,182 of record NC_056745.1, read on the forward strand.
ATCTGTTCTACATAGTGTGGCTCTTAGGTAGCTGCAAAATAGGACTTGGAAGTGGGGTGACTATAGGCTGCTCTGGTCTGCATGAGAATGTATCAGACTCTAATGGAGAAAAATGTAACCTGAGGGTCAGGGCACACTTGGGATGGGGAATCTGTTGGGTGGAATTGAAGTTTGAATTAATCAGCATTCCTTACTTACAACAATGTTCCATAGTACAGTATCTGGTTGTCCTTGGTTGCAGGTGGCAAGTGGCTGGCTGCTGAATTTCAGAGTGTGGCAGGCAGTCCATTACTGTGGGATAACAGAGTTGACAGTTGAGGCTATAGGACATGCCAGTGGGAGGGGGGAGGGCTAATTTTGCATTGTGTGGGAATACAGTGGGGCAGTGACTTTGATTGTCTGAGTACCCAGAAGGTATAAGTGTCTTGCTCACAGAACCTTAAAGGGGTGACATATACTGATATGGAAGAGTATGTAGGGACACTGGGAGATGCTGTAGGCACAAATAATGGAATAGTGTAATACTGAAGTCAGAAAGGAGGAGACAGAATAAGATGGGGTTTAACAGTAGGGATTTGAGTAGTTTTGTGGGTGAAGGCTTTGGCAAGGTGGAGAGGGTTACTTGAAGTTAATACATACCTCTCAACTGTATAAAGTTTTGCTTCATATTTTTGGTCTGTTCCTCATAAAATTTGTGATATTCTGACAAATCACTGAGGACTGAAGTCTCTAAATAATGGCATCCATTTGAATTTTAGATTTCATATTCTTCAGAAAATACATGCTAACACAAATCCTGTTATTCTAGCCATGTCCTAAGTTTCTAAGAGCAATATGTAAAATCTGTCCTTATTTTTGGCCCTTTCTCCCTCCAATATTTTGGGCTTGGTCCAGATTTTATTGTGTGAACAGGTTGAGAGGTAGGAGTTAACGGCATTTTCATATATTTGAACTTTCTGGTGTAGAGTGCTGATTGCTGAATATCTAAAACAATGGCAAGCTAAAGTTTCACACGCAGCTTTTTATCAGGATAGAGTGGGACACTAGCAACAGTCAGAAGAATGTGTGCATGAAGGACAGACAAGAAGGTGAATGAAGTGCAAAGAATAAGAGAGGAGTGCAGTGTCAGAAGAGGCAAAGTGTCAGGTAAAGAGAACCTGCAAGAAGCAGGGAGTGGATACAGAGGAGATTTGGTCAAGCCTCAGCCCACCGCAGGTAATGTAAATACTGTAAATGTACACAAGGGGGTAGCTCAGGGGCAGTTAATGGGCAAGTATTTGTTAATGTTGTTGCACGATTTAGATGTGAAAAGTAGGTTGCAACTACAGGAAATGTTGCGCACATGTCAGTAGAAGCAGAATCAGGTGTGCAGGGAGCTAGGATTGTGAGGGATTTGATGGAAGCGTAGGCAGTCTGGAGGCATCAGGTGGGAATTTGAAGTCCCCCCTCATTTTTGTTTGGCAGAGTTAGAGGCTATTGATGAAAGGGACCCTGTGTCTGGCATTTGGACTTGTAGTTTGCAGCAGAGCCATAATTGGCTCATTTAATACTCAATGCCATGTTCTGTTCTGGCACCTCTCAAGTTGAAGAGAAAGAAAAGTCCCTTCTATGATCTGGTACTCCTTACCCTCACCTCCCCCTGAGGCACACTGGGTCTGTACCTCAGCTAAACCAGTTGAGGAGATACAACCCTGTTGCTACAAGTAATTTCATACATGATGTACTCAGGCAAATGCTTCAGTCCAACCAAATTATTAAATCAATAACATTTTGAAGAGAATACACAACACATATTTAACTGTTTTTTAATCCAAAGAAAACCAAACGCCTTTTATTTTTCTACAAATCACTTATCCATGAGAAAAATTATTTTAACATCACATCCCTAAAGTAAAGGCCAGTTAAAGTAGTGTCCCATACAAAACTACTAGGGGTTACAATAGATGACAACCTCAGATATGACCGCCATTACAGAACAATATAAAAAAATTCACAAAAACTAGGAGTGGAATATAGATCAAAAGAATTCTTCACTGCATCCACCAGTCAGTCTTGCCACTACCTACCTACTAACCTGTCCATTATATGTTTTTTCCCATTCTGACTAACCTCTAGGCCACCCTAACATCTAAACTAGAACAATGTTACAACAAGGTAACAAGATTTGTAGCTCATACAGGTCACAGAACACATCACTGTTCTGCTCTAAAAACTCTATATTGGCTAGAACTATCCCACCAACTAAATTATACCCAGCTTCTGTTATACACAAAATTACATTTAATCTCACTTCCTGCCCAGCAATATGTATAATTCTCTACCATCCAGATTGTCACCCTTGATCTTCTGGCAAAAATCTACTTGACATCTATAAGCCTTACAAAAACTGCGGTCAAAGTCTATACTCTGGTTAGCAAAACTCTGGAATACAATTCCTGCACCACTCAGGGCAATACATAACATTTATTTAAGTTGTAACTAAAACAGTTCCTTTCTGGCTCCTGGCATTGCACTGGCAGCTCTCCTAGCTAACATTTCATCTCCTCCTGTAATACCTAGATATTTCCTCGCTCCCTCATTTTCCTTGTTTTTATTTCTCTTACTCTTATTTTACTTACCCTTAATCCTGCTTTCACTCATTATTTCTCCTGCATCCCATATTTTCCCAACTTATTACTTTTAACAAATACTTTTTCTCACTCTTTCCTCCCTTCCTCTTCTCCTTCTTATCCACTGTTTGACATTTCCACTTTGACATTTGTTTTATCAGTAAGTAATAGACTCTCGCACCTAAAACATGTCAACATGTTTCAATGCTACATAATATTATATTTATGCAAGCAATAATGCCCGGCAAAATGTGTGTTAATGTGTAATTAGAGCACACCAAGGGATGTTGTAAGGCCCAATGCCACAGGTGGAGGGCATCTACACCCCTGGAAGGGCATTAATTACACATCAGCACACACCCTAGAGGGCATTATTGCACTTAGATAAATCTGTTCCTATTTTGGAACCTTTCTTTCCCCCTTTATTTCAGGCTTTATCCACATTTCTTGAACTAAAAGCGTGAGAGGAATGCAGACCTCTTATCTGCTGCTACCAGTGTTCCATCAATCTCACTGTCGCTCCCTCTGATACACAGACACCGTCCCCCCCACACCTGTATTACAGAAAATGCATGCTAACACAAGTCCTATAATGCAGCAACTTTGTGATTTTTTAAACAGAAATATGTTCCTGTTTTGAGCCTTTGTTCTCCCTTTATTTTACATTTTGTTTGGTTAACTTATCTAAGAGGTGAGAGGTACGTAAACCTCTTGACTGCTGCTGCCAGTGTTGGATCTCTCACTGTTCACTCTGTCTCTCTCTCTCTCCCTCGCTTTTATGCATGCATTCACACACACACACACACACACACACACACACACACACACACACACACACACACACACACACACACACACTTTTTCCGTTATATTTAGATTTTATACTCGCTAAACAGCAAAAGCTTTGCTTAGCTAGTGTAAAATAATGGCTTGATCATTCTTGCTTTCACCCACATGCATGTATACACTCACACACACAGACATAAATCACACACAGACTTTTGTTTTTCAGTTTTCTTTTTATTAATATATTTACACTTGCTAAACAGCAGAAGCACTGCATAGCGAGCGTAAAATAATGGTGGCTGTTGTTTTTATTTTCAGTCCGAGCTCCACAGAAGCTTGACATGCTGCCGTGAAGTGGCATACTCATTTTTCAGCGCACAGTTGTACATTAATACCCTGCTGGAGAACATTCATTCTCCAGTCAGGGTACTAATGTACAGTTTGCCCATTGTCTAACTTGTTTTAATGATGGTATATGTGTATTATTTTTCATGTCATATACCATGTATATGACATGCAAAATGTATCTGTATTTACAATATATTGTAATACGATGTTCATTTTCACCTATAAATATATATTTTCTGTTCTTTTTCTTGTCAGTTTTTCTCCCCAGGCTTCTGATGAAAACAGATAAAATTAATCCAGTCAAACTTTCCTGGTAAACAAATGTCAGTCAGTAAATAAATAAATAAAAAAACAAGTAATAACTAATTATACATTTTACAATTATATATATTTTTATAGATAATTTTTAGGGTTCTTGTACACAGACCTGAAGAAGTCTAGCAGGGCAAGAGCAATCTTTGTTAACAATAGGTTATGAAAATAGAATATGATTTTTACAATTGATTTTTTACATGCAAAGTGCATATGTATATATTCATATATTTTTTGATTGCCAAATGGACTAAGGTTGATATATTTCCAGCCATATAGTATATTGTCTTGGATAAAGTCACAGACTTAATAATCTACTTAATAATCTGGTTAAATAAGAGCTACCACATCATTATAAATTTTATTAAAGTACATAAGGGTTATATTATTATTACAGCTACTAAAGTAGGGCAGGACCAGCTCGAACGTCACACTGATGGGGGAAGGGGTGTGAATTTAACATGTGTACCAATAACACTTTGTTTTACAGCACAATAAACCACTCCCTTGCCCGATAAAAAGTATATATATATGTATATATATATATATATATATATATATATATATATATATATATACATATATATATTTAGAAAGCTTGCGAGGAAACTATTACTCTATTTTTATTTTACTTGGATCGCTTGTCTGTGTACTTAATAAAGGATTTTTCGACTGGAAACAGAAGGCCTGCTTTGCTTGGATTACTTTCGAATACTTAGTAATCCTTCCTGTGCAATTATATATTTTTTATTATTATTTTGTTTTTACTTAAGATTAGTTTAAGTTTGCTACTTCTACTACTATTGTCTGATCTGATTAATATACAGTGTTTATCTAGAGATATATGAACTGAAAATCTTCCACACAGAGAAGTTTCTTACACTGTTTTTTTTAAATAAATAAATAAACAGCACATTTTTTTTCACATAGTGGCATGAAATGGAACTAATGCATGTACTGCACTACTGTCAATTGTGCCCCCCTAACACCTACACCCTTTGACCCACCCTATCTATGTTTCTGGTCTGAAGTGTGTGCAATCTTTTTTGGCAGGGTGTTAGGAGGTGTTCTTCTCACCCCATATTCCAGTAGCAGTATAAGTAAAGCTTTTGGAGTGGAGTATATAGATGTCTTCCATTTAATAGATGCAGGTGGAGTACAGGAGATCATAGAGGCAAAAGCTCTGGAGTCATAGGACTTGATGCTTTAGCAACCCTAGGTAAAGGATAGTCCACCACATTTAGGGCTAGTTCATGGCATAATTGTGTGCTTAAATTCATATACCTAATGACAGTTATTCTGGAGAAAATTCTGAATCAGGGACTACCACTCCTGGCATATATTTTGGTAATTAGGGTGACACGGATGCTGAGGGGTTGCGACATGTAGATAGGTTTATAGGTTCATAGGATGTTACTAGGCTATTGACCCAAGAGTCTTTACAAGCATAGTTGTTAAATCACAATATAATACTAGATGAGAGATATCATCTATGCCCAAGATTTTTCTAGCAAGGACTACTCATGTCCAGGAGAGAAGAAGGGGCAATCCCTGGCAGAAATTTATGCTTTCCCATCCAGTCATCCAGGTTGCGGTTAAACAAGGTCATGGAGGTGCTCTGCTTGACATGGATTGGAAGCCTGTTCCAGAGGAGTGGCAACGTCTGAGAGATGTATTTGTCTCTCCAACAGGTCCTATTTATGTCATAGGCTAGAATGTGGTCCCTAGAACAGCTGTCTTTAGTTCCATTTTACTTACAGATGTGCAGCATTTTTATTAGATTTGGGTCAGAAATAGCCCTGTAAACATACCTCTCAACCTCTTAGAGCAAGAAATCTGGACAAAGGCAGAAATAAAAGTGGGACAAAGACACAAAAATGGAGACAATTTTTAAATATTGCTCTTACAAACTTAGAAAGTTGATAGAATAATAGTTTTTGCATTAGCATGAATTTTCTGAAGGGTATGAAGTCTGAAACTCAAATGTCTGTCATTATTTTCTAACTTCAATCTTTAATTATTTACCACTAATAAGCCAGAAAACCACAATTTTATGAGACATTGACCAAAAATATGAGGCAAAAATCTGGATATTCTGTGAAAATCTGTACAGTTGAGAGGTATGTAGGCTGTAAACCAGATATAAGTTGCCTGTAAGTAGTCTATACACTACTGAGTACAGTGACTTCACTCTGTCTTTATATATGTGCAAGAGACCCGGAATTTCCTTAGTCAGAAATCTCTGAGGTCTCTCAAGTTGCTGCAAGTGTCTGATATTGTGCATACCAAAGGGAGCATTATATTCAGGAATAGGCCTGATGAGGGACAAGTGCAGGGGAGTTATAACCTCTTTTGCTCTTGAGGTGATGCCTTTGCTAATCAGGTGAGCAACGTAGAATGCCTTCCTTACCACAGTAGACACATGGTGGTCAAAGTTGAGGTCACAGTCAAGCATCGGAAACCATCCATGTGCAACTAACAGCGGGCAAAACTGCCTTTCAGTTTGTAACCTGCTACAGAACACCCTCCCTATTACAAGAACCCCACTTGGCATTCCTGAGAACACTGGAGAATATGAAGGTCTCTCCAAACACTATGTTATTGGGTGACTTCAACTACCCAAACATTGACTGGGAAAACTCCTCACGCCCAAACACCCTCGCCCAACGGTTCCTTGAATTTATAAACTCTAACGCAATAGAACAACTGGTCACCACTCCCACAAGAGGGAACAACATATTGGAACTGGTTATCACCAACATGGGGACTCTATGTTTCACACCAGAGGTAAACCCCTCATTGGTAAGATCAGACCATAAACAAATTTCCCTGGACATCCATATCCCGTCCCCACCCCTAGCCAAGGAAATCACTGTAATGAATTTCTCAAAAGCCAACTTTGCACTTCTCAAGGCTGAGGTGGAATCCTTCAAAGCCCCTGGGCCAGAGGATAATACAGGCCAATCCGCAGAATCCTTTACAAATGCATTCTATGAGCACCTGCAGGAATGCATGGATCGTGCTATCCCAAATAAAGCCAAGACTCACTCCTCCAAAAACAGGAGACCAGTCTGGTGGACCCTGGCCATAAATAAGCTATACAACAGAAGGAGGAAGCTACTACATGACAGTGCAAAATCCCAAAAAGGGAAGGCATCTCTGATCAGTATTAGCAAGAAACTTCGATCCCTCATAAAATCATCAAAGGCCAGTTTCGAAAGACAAATTGCCCTAGACACTAAAGATAATCACAAGGCCTTCTTTAGTTATGTCAGGAACATGGGCGGAAACTCCCAGATATGCTCTGAATTGTTGCATAATGGTACACAATATACTGAACCTACAGACATAGCCAACATCCTGGCAGACAGATTCAGTGCAAACTTCTCCCCCCTTCTCCCCCAAAGGAGCAAATGCCTATGCCAACTGAATGTAACCTCCCTGACATCACAGATGCACAGGTGAAAGCTGCCCTCTCCAAAGCAAAAAAACACAGCATCTATGGGACCGGACGGTGTCCCAGGCTGTGTCTTACATGAGCTCCAAGAAGAACTGAACCCTCACATTAAGTCACTGTTCAAACTTAGCCTTACTACAGGATATGTACCCAAAGAATGGCGTACTGCTACAGTGGTCCCACTCCACAAAGGTGGTGCCACAACGGACCCCGGAAACTATCGCCCCATAAGCCTGACTAGTCTGGCCTGTAAAGCTATGGAGCGTATTATCATGGAATACATAAACAAAGACATTGGGAGCCTGCAGACCCTACCCAATTCTGCTTTGTTAAGGGCAGATCTTGCCTCTTAAACCTAGTTGATTTCTTTGAAACAGTTACCAATGCCATAGATGAGGGCAAGGTAGTCCACACAGCCTACCTGGACCTTGCAAAAGCCTTTGACACAATTCCCCACTTGGGCATCATAAATAAGCTTACCAGCTTAAATATCAACCCCTATATCACAAGATGGGTTGCAAACTGGCTCAGAGATAGAACCCACATGGTCAGAATCGCAGGTGCCATGTCCGAATCCAAACCAGTTACAAGTGGCATCCCACAGGGCTCAGTTCTGGGACCTCTCTTGTTCGGTATATATTTCTCTGAGGTTCAGGCTAACACGGGGGGATTATGGCTGACAAAGTTCGCAGATGACTGCAAACTGGGGGCCATAATCGAATCTCCAGCTGACACAAGCATCCTCCAAAAGGGTCTCACAGAGACAGATGCTTGGTGCCAGAGCCATGGCCTCAAGCTAAATGCTAAAAAGTGCATAGTCATTCCCTTTGGGAAAAACAAGGTGCCCACAAATTACCACATAGGTGGTAATCCATTAAGTACGGAAGAAGTAATTAGAGATTTGGGGTCCAACGTAGATAGTAATCTCTCCTTTGATAATTACGTTGCCAAAGTGGTTTGAAAGACCTTCTATATAGCCCACCTTATCACAACAGGGTTCGCATCTAGATTAAGAGAGGTCATTGTGCCCCTCTACTCGTCACTTGTCAGGCCCATAATTGAATACAATGTTGGGATGTACCTTATCCGATACCTGCAGCAACTGGAGAGACCCCAAAAGTACCTCACCAAGAGGATCATGGGCTACAAACAGATGTCCTATGCAGCTCGACTAAAGAAACTCCAGCTCTACTCAGTTGCTTACTGCCTACCCAGAGGCAATCTATGCCTGACGTACAAAGCCATGTCAAACCCAGAATTAATGGACATGCTCCACCTCAAAAAATCCAAGTCCCTTAGAGCTACACGCTCCAGGGACCTAAACCTCAGCACAAAAATAAATGGGACATACTGAAGGGACAGATTCATTTCCCAGAGGCTCCCCTCACTATGGAATAGAATCCCAATTCATGTTAGACATAGCCCCTCGCTCACCCTCTTCAAGCGAAATCTTGACGCGTGGATGGGAAATCGCAAATTCACCCCTGGGATCTCTTCTGTGTCCCTGCTAGACAGAGGCACACTAAACGAATCTTAAAAGGGTACCTTCTGTGACCTACTTTACAGAGGCACAGTAGGCTAATCTAATAGGGAGGCAGAAGCCAAATACACTCTGGCTAGGCTTATAAATGCCTTAGGGCAGATAGCCTAGTATCTACCGATGAACCTATGAACTTGTGTTCCCAGGTCTCTCACTACTGAATTGGTACTTAGGGTTATTAGTGTTTATTTTATAATCAGCAGGGGCATTATTTTTACTGAAGGGAATGATGATGCATTTTTTAGCATTTAGTTTAAGACCATGGCTTTGGCACCAATCATCAGTCTGTGTAAGCCCCTACTGAAAAACGCTGACATCGCTAGGGGATTCAATGATAGGTTCTTAGGTTCAAAGGAGGTTACTAGGCTATTGGCCCTGCGACCTTTATAAGACTAGTAGAAAATATATTCTAGTCAAAGGAAACATGTGACACAAAAGAATAGCACTCAATAAAAACTTTAATAGATCACAAAGCTTTCGGACCTTCGTCATTCAGTGTGTAAAATAAAAAAAAAACATATCCCTTCCTTAAATACAATCAGTAAAATTACATGACACAGCTCAAAAGATTAACAAGTTCTTCTTAAAAGTGCACATCATTTTATATACACAACAAAATGTCAGCACAAGTATAGAATTAAAAACATATATATCAAAATGTTTATAAAAAACTTTGAACTTAGATACACAAACAATCCATTTTAAACATTCTTCTGTAAATAAAATGCAGAGTCTATTCTAATTATTTCCTTACAGTCATCTATTTCTTTTTCAATACTGGCTTAAGACTCACACTTGTATTAATTCCAGGTTTAACATCTGATTGTAGTATTATAATCCATTCATATTCGCTCATCTCTATGATATTATTAATATCACCCCCCCAGCATTCGGATAAATAACATTTATAACCCAAAATCTAAACATATTTTCAGAGCCTACATCCTCAATATGTCTAGTGAGGGTGTTTGTAGGCACCTTCCTTCTAATATCAGATTTATTTTCAATAATCCTGTCTTTAAACCTATGCATTGATTTACCTACATAAAAAGCTGTACATTTTACACAAGTGGCAAGATAGACCCCCGGATTCATTAATCTTCCGTGCAGGACTAGCTTAGTCCTGCACAGAAGCGCCTGTTTAGGAGCAGGACGGCAGTGCTCCATGTATATTAATGATGCGGGCTGCCTGAGCTCTGAGGCTTACACAGGCATGTAAGAGTGTAAGGGGCGTGTCTGAGAGCAGAGCTCTCAGAATAAACATGCCCCCGCAATGTAGAACAGCAGAAAGGGGAATGCAATGAGTGAGACCGCTCACAGGTGACTGCATATCCCCATCAACAGTTCCCCTTGTGTATAACAGCAACAGAGTATAGAAATAAAATGAAGAAACCTTTTATTTTTTAACAATCCGATTACAGCTGTGTGCAAATGAAGCAGCACAGCAATAGTGTAGTGAGCAGATCATTTACTTTACGAGCAAGCATTCCCGGTTCGAATCCCACTGCAGCACATCCAATTTTACACGGCAAAACACGTTATGACCAATATTTTTGTTGCATAACCCACTAAATAACATATATTTATGAACTGGAGTACAGAAGTAAATGCACATGTGAAGTGTCAGTGTCATAATGAATAAGGCCCTAGTAAGCAGGTCTAAGCACCAATAAGCATTAGTAAACATATATAAGCACTAGTAAGCAAGTGTATCCCCTTTTTTGCGGTGGTAAGCAATTCTGAAGCTAACTCTCTGTAAGCAGATGTAACAGCAGATTAGCAGTGCTTACCGTCGCGCAAACCCTCTTACAACTGCTCAAAAGTGCCTTAATAACTCTGTATCCAATGGCCCTTGTTCTGCCCATCAACAAAATAAACATCCATGTAGGTCTTGAACCCAGAACCCTAAACACAACAGTCCTAGTAGCTATCCACCAAGCCATCACAGAAGTACAGAAGAATGAGGTAGTAGAAAACAAGTCCTCACCATAGTATAACCAAACTGAACCAGTGAAAGGAATCAGTATACAGTCATATGTACCATAACCCACTACATAAGATATATATGTGAACTGGAATACAGCAGTAAGCCCAGAAGTGAAGTGTAATTGTAATAGAGTGTTGAAGTCCCCAATAAAACACAAGGACCCCACAGAGTGTATGTACACATTAATCATGGATGCCCAGCATACATATAAGGTGTAATGAATAATAACAAAATGCCAAAAAGGCATGATAATGAAAGTCTAATGTAAGCAATGCTAAGCATTGCACAGGCCAGCTTTGGAGGTGTGAGCAATGCGTAGACCAGCTAACTCATTGTGCCCAGTGGTATACCCCTTTAAACAATGCCAACCTTAGGTAAGCAGGCTTGCCCATAGCTTAGCTTTTTCAAAACTGGCCAATCACGGAAAAGTGCAGGAAATTGGCCCTACCTAAACCTAAGATGTGGGAATACATCTCATAACTGGTTGTAGCTTCCCCTTGCAGGCACTATGGCAGTAACGGGAGAAGGAGTGTCCTTCCAGGTGCAGTGCTTGGGCATCCAGGAGTCCAAGGTCATGGCAGGACTCCTAGTTAAAGACCATGCACAGAGACTGCTGCAGGGCCAGTGCCAGGGCTCCCAATATAAGGTGGAGGCCTGGGACCATCTCACTCGCAATCTCACCAGTGCCACTGGCATACCCTGAACTGGTGAGTAGGTCAGGCACCACTATGCTGACCTGAAGTGGTGAAAGGGGTACCTCTTGGAAGAGTGGTTCCATACGGCTAGAATGTCAGGATGTTCCAGACGTGTGTAAGTATCACCCTAGTATGTGTGTAATAATTGTCAGCTCAGGTATATCATGGATAGGTATGGCTAAATATTGCTGTTATGTCCCCCACAACTGCAACAAAGTGGGCTGCGAACCAGGAGGCCTACATCAGCCGCCTGGCGCAGTTGCAACGTGAGGCAGGTCAGTAATACTCATGCTTTTACTGTCACAGGAAATAAAAATAAAAGTAGAAGTAAATTAATTGCTAGTATAAAACCTGTATTGTTCAAGGCAAGTACTGCATACACTAGAGAATATAGCAGGGAGAGTCTCATATTGTTTGTATGTCAATAAAAGTGTAATTACCTGACAAAACAGGTCTAACTGCTGGACTGCATTTGTATATTCTGGTACCATATGGTAATGTAGATTTGCAATCATGTAATAGTACTGTGGTATTAAGCACTGTTACCCACACCATGCACCATAAATTGACTGTGTAGGAATGCATGTATATGACAGGTGTAATCCCCAGAGGCCATTTAGTACAACTGAGAAACACAGACAACAAAAAACAAATAACACATGCAACTGAGATGTGAACTGTTATTTTCTTTAGCACACACAGCCACAGTTTGAATCCTGCCAGTGGTAGTAGTCTGCATACAGAATCATAACCGACAACTGTGCAGAATATCTATGAAAGTGGCCCATATCTATTGTCTATCAACCTGTCCCCCTGGGAAATCAGTGGGATGATCCCAGTTGTATAGGCAGCAAACAGGAAATACAACTGATTGACACACATCTATGACAACAAACCTGGCACACTAGCAACTCCCCAATACCTTATGTGACTAAGAAGCCACATATGTCCCATTTACACCTTAACTTGTTAAGCTGTGGTCAGAGTGTGTACGTTAACAGAGTGAAATGTATGTGCATAATAGTAATGTGGAACCTGGTACTGCATGTGGGAACAGTGCTAATAAACATTCCTTCCACAGGTCTGTCAGATACCAACACTGTGCCCAGAAATACAAGAATGATATGCAGTTGCTCTGAATAATGAGGTATTACACATCACTGTCACCCACACTGTCCACCAACATATAACTGCCTAGGAAATCTGTATAAGAGTGTTGTTATACAAGGTCAGAATGCATAAGCACAGGGGATTAATAAGACGAAAGCAGATTGGAGATATACAGCAATATCAACATAGCAGACACAACTATGATGGACAGTGTTTAAGTTGTTGCAGACACATCCATGATCTGAATCCTGTGATTGGAATTAGACTGCATACAGATTCATACCCCACAACTGTACACATGAGGCCAGAATGTCCAGTATATGTGCCCATATCTGCTGCCTGTCCCCCTGTCCCCCTGGTAAGTCTGTGGGATGATCCCAGATGTATAGCCAGCAAACAGGGAATACAAGTGATTGTCAACCATCATGAGAACACACCTATCACTGTAGCAACCCCCGAAACTGTTAGGAGAGTAATAGTCCAAGTATGTCCTATCTACACTCCCATGTTGTCAAGCTGTGACCAGAGTGTGTACAGTAACAGAGTGAGATGTATGTCTATAATACTAATGTGTAATCTGGAACTTTCTGTGGCAACAGTCAGGTAGTGCTAACAAACCTTGCTCCCACAGGTATGTTGGATACGAACACTGTGCTGAGAAATACAGACCAAAATAACTTGTACTGTTACTGTCCACCCTGGTATTGTAATGGACTGTGAGTGTTGCAGTTTCTCTGAATAATAAAGTATCACCGGTCACTGTCACCCACACTGTGCTACATAATATAACTGTGTAGGAAAGCATGTATATGTGTGTGTCAGATCACTAAAGGTGGAAAAGGGCAATATTCTAGATATATCCAGGCAGACCAGCATGTGGTCAACACATGGCCAGAGTCTGTTTAGAAAGAGTTGGATAGCATAGTGCAAAACATCAACCTGGAATCCAGGCGTATGTGTGCAGACAGTTAGTCAGTGTTAACAAACATTCCCTCCACAGGTATACCAGGTAAGAGGTGAAGCAGGTAAAACCGGTTCATGTGTAAGGATGATGACAGCCATATCACTGTCCAAAATAAGGCTATAGGGTAGTGTAGTAAGACTTGTAAGGTACAGATAGCACTGACTAGGAAAGTAATGTGGACCACAGGAATATACTACTTGTTAATTGACATCTTTCTCTCCCCCCAACTTATATCCAGCAACAATCAACATACCCACCCCAACTGGTATGTAATGACTCTGATAATGTCCAATTGTTTGATAAATATTTTAATGGTTCCCATGCATGTGCCATATTGAATTATTTCAACATTGTTGGTATGGTACCATCAACGTACCTGCATGCTGTTTTTATTACCACTGTGGTCCCATATATGCATGTGTTTTGTTTGCTATGCAACTGTTCTGTATCTGGTGTCTGGATTAATGGGAATATCTATGCATGCTGTTATTCCTAGCCCTGGAATGTGTTGACTATTACTAACCCATATATGATGATGAAATCTAAACACTATATACACACTTGGAAGGCCAGTCCCAGTGGACCCACCTATCCCACATCAGCTGGACGTGGCACCGGGCATCAGCATGTCTGGGGCCCAACCCAGACCTCCCTGTCCATTGGTCCTGCACCACCTTTGGGTGGAACCACTTCAGAGCATGGGGCTTGCCCTTCCCGGGAGTGGGCATGGACAGGCATCTGTCATCCATCGCTAGGTCGGGGTCGTGGTGCGTAGAGCGATCAACGAGCAGTTTGGTGATCTTCTACGCCAGCTCAAGGGCCGCATGCTGCGATTAGAGAGTCAGCCTGGCTCTGTGGCTCAGCCCCCAGCACAGTCACCTTTGGGGCTGTGAAGATGCAGTGGTGACTGCCCATGGGTGCGGACCTCAGTCTCACTGTTACTACTAGGGGGATTGTGTGGTTCCGATACCGCAACACCCCTCCCCATCAAGGTGTTTACCCCACATGTGTCATTTACCGTCCCTGTATGCGTCTTGAGTGTCTTGTCTGTTAACCTACCCAACCTACCCCCCCAAATATACCTACTACTCCTCCCCAACATCCCACTCTCACCTGAAAAAAAGAAAAAAAAGGCAATCTGTTCCCACAAAAAAAAAATCTCACCCCATACATAGCTGTCTATTTCACACACATGTCCACTGGACACATGTAATCCAGTCTAATTGGCATTACAACTTATTATTGTTGTCCTCACCCCTCTTCCAGGGGTTTGAGTGTCCAAATCTACCTCCAAAGTCAGTGTATATGCACAGCTGCTGCTGTAGAGGAAATGGGCAACTATGGAATTTCCCTACACCCTTCCTGCACATTCCTAGCAATTTTCCCTACCCTCTTTCCCTCTTTATGCCCCTTTTTCACCACTTTCCTATCAATCCTTTTTTCTTTTCTTTTAAAGAAATTAGCATGGGGGTAAGTAAGAGTAAGCACTTTTAAGCAGCAGTAAGCGGCTCTAAGCCCATTTGCATGGGGGTAAGCAATGCCTACACTGGTTAAGCAATTTAAAAGCTGAGTATAAGTAACTGTAACCAGAAGTTAGCAGCGATTACCTCCACGCAAACCCTCGCAAACCCTCTTACAACTGCTTTAAAGTGCCTTAATCACTCTGTATCCAATGGCCAGTGTTCTGTCCAGCAACAAAATAAACAGTCTCTGCAAGGATCAAACCCAGGAGCCTGCACACCATAGACAAAATGATTTAACACTAAGCCATGCCAGATATACATAACCCTAATGATTTCAAAAACATATAATCCATCCCAGTCATTAAACAGTACAGAGAATGTAGTCCAACATTTAGATGTGTGTGTAAATATATTAATATCTAAACAGATATAACATATCTATATATGTAGATATATATATATATATATATATATATATATATATATATATATATATATATATATATACATATGTATATATATATATATATATATATATATATATATATATATAAATATATATATATATATATATAAATATATATGAATATATATTCATGCGAATGCCTACATCAACACACATATATATGTCTACATATACACAGCAAGTTACATATATGTAAGCAGATATATATATATGTAGGTATATATAGACATAGTTATAAATATGTAAGCAGATATATATATATATATATATATATATATATATATATATATATATATATATATATATATATATATATATATATATTCATAAAGGGATATATGGACATACATGTGTAGATATCAATGGGAGATTAACTAAATCATATATGTCCACATGCACTGTTAATGGAGTTGAGAGGCCCAAAACGATATACGTCTTGAACAAATAGGTATACCCACCCCCCACAGCCAAACACATCTGCCCTGCAATACACTATCGAGTGTTGCAGATCCCATAACCAGGTCATTACATGACATGGGCACAAGATGTTAACAGTACTACATCCCACCTGTATGATGTCAGGCTGGTATTGGTAACATATCATGCAGTACAGTCTGGCTCCCTTAGGAAATGTAAAATGTGGAAGCTATCAACATCCCCAGGATACATATACACAGACACATATATGCAGATACAGATATACATATATTTTATATATATATATATATATATATATATATATATATATATAGTTCCACTTCATATCATCGAATTATCATTTCATCGAATTTCAAATCATCGAGACCAATCGTCGAAAACTCATTTCGTTGAAAACTCATATCATCGAATCTCAAATCATTGAAAGCTATAAAGCAACTAGAAATAACCTCCTAGACACTGTTTACTACGTTTATGCAGGGGGCAAGCCCCCCTGCACCCCCCACACCCCCCGTAATTAAATATACCAACTCCAAAGTCGCACTACAGTGGGGTTAGGAAATTACCTTTTTTCCCCACTGTAGTGCGACCTTGGAGTTGGTATATTTATTTACAGGGGGTGTGGGGGGTGCAGGGGGCTTGACCCCCTGCATAAACGTAGTAAAAACTTTGTGGAATGTTATTTCTAGTTGCTTTATAGCTTTCAGTGATTTGAGATTCGATGACATGGGTTTTTGCCGAAATTAGTTTTCGACAATTTGGTCTTGATGATTTGAAATTCGATGAAATGATAATTCGATGATATGAATATATATATATATATATATATATATATATATATATATATATATATATATATATAAATATATATATATATTTATATAGATAGATATACATGTGACTACACATACACTCACAGAGATATGTACAGTAAGATACTTATGTAGTAGGCGCACACAATATGGAACAGCCACTATGCCTACAGTTAATGCCTTAGAGCCACCCATATAAATGACATTCAGTGCCTGCAACATATACTCACAGAGAGGCCATAGGATAAAACACCACACACAGGTTTGCAGAAATTGAATACTTTTATTTGTGCACTGTTGTACATGTATATGCCATGTCACATAGCTGTTCAGACACTGACATCCATATCAACAGAGTAATGCAACTGTGAAACAGTTATATTAATACAGTAGTCTGGAAAGGTCCACAACTGTTGCTGTCCAGACCAAACCATCCAAATCATACAATATTGAAGACAGACTGGGCCACAGGATACCACACAATCAACAGTAAGTGATGCAGGTGAATAGTCCTGCAGCCTCTATCTACACTCTGTACACAATCACTAGGTGGTAAAGACTTCAGCTGACCAAATGGGATGCAGCTGTTGCATAACAAGACATAACTGACACCATCACAGGCACACTGGCAAACAGAACAGTCTGTATGGCAGGAGGCAGTAGGTCTGCAGTAACCCACTTTATGTAAGTAATGTCAAGTTAGGTGAAATGTATGGCACTGTACATCCAGATACCTTAAGGCAGCTCACCCCTGATACCCCCACATTTTGTAACAGCCTAGGTTATGTATGGTACACCCCCCCAGACTCAGTAATACAGGGCCATATACCAATGTTACATACACTGGCCTCTGGAGTGCATATGGGCACACATGTATTGTGTAGGTAAAGCCCACGGGTCTATATCAGAACATCGAAGTTTTAAAACTTTGAATGTTCTAATATCGACCTGTTTTAATCGAATGGTAAAAATAGTAAAGCTGCAGAACACCGAATTCTTTCCTAGGGAAAGAATTAGGTTGGCCGGTTCTACGGCTTCGCTATTTTCAGCTCTGTGGTGGTGATTTAAAGGTTGGGTTCAGGTAAGTGTGTGATTGTGTGGTTGTAAGGATTAGGGCACGGGTTAGGTGAATTAGGGTTAGGGCACTGGTTAGGTGAGTTAAGATTAGGGCGCGGGTTAGGTGAATTAGGTTTAGGGGTGGGTTAAGTGAGTTAGAGTTAGGGTGCGGGTTAGTTGAGTGTGTGATAGTGACGGACCTTAGGGTTAGGGTTTGGATTAAGGTAAGTGGATAGATAGTAGTGTATGTATAGTTTAGTGTAGGGTTAGTTGTAGGATTATATGTGTATGTGTCTGTATTGATGTTTTTTAGGTGTGCTTGTGTTTTGTGTATGTGTTTCGGAATAGCACATTTTTTTCCTTGGGAAAAAATTTGCTGTTCTGAATGTTCGATATTATGTGGTTTAGATATTTTAGGCTCGATGAAACAGCATTCACTATTTTCATCTTTCGATAACGTGATATAAATGCAAGCTCACACATATATGGCCTCAGCCCCACCGTATGTGTGGGGGATACAACAGCAGTAAACTGCTTGCAGGAATGGCAGCATAGTATACGTATATGTGCATATGTATCCCTACCTGTATATGTGTAGATGTATAATGCTCTGTATATGTATATATCTAGGCGTATATGCATATCAATGTACATATAAACACCCATCTATATATGTTGATTTGTACATGTGTAATTAATTTTATAGATATCTGGATAATGATATGTGTGTATATATATATATATATATATATATATATATATATATATATATATATATATATATATATATATTCACTATATGTCCTGAACATGGGGGGTAGCCCTACCTCAACCCCTATAGTCCCAACATTGTAGTGCAAGGGGATGTCAGGTATGCATAATGAGTATATTAGTAGGCTATTCCTACTGTAACAGGGATTGTCTTCACAGACATGGTGTGTGTGGGAAGTCACATCTGCTTTTCACATGTGCGCCATTGGCTACTGACAGACATGCTAAGAACATCATAGTACAGTACCACTGCAAGCACGTAATGCTGCTGTGGACTACAGCAGAGATATTGGCCAATAGATGTGGACATTTTGACACACTCTGTACAGTCCAGAGGTATACACAGAACACCTTAGTGCAGAACATGTGGACCAAGCCTGACAATATGGATGTTAACAGCCATGTAAATGGGAATAACACATAACAACTGGTATACATTCACCCCTATAGGTTATGCATTCACACACCCCTGTCTGTCCTGACACATAATAACTACTGCTACAGAGGTGCCATGGCCACATACTACCCAATGGATATTGACATACATCTGTACAGAATCCCACTGCTCTGTCTGACATACATGACTGTTAAGGGAGGCCCAGTAGCAGTACATTTGGCAAGTACAAGTACTGGACATGACATCTCACTGGGTAAGTGCAAGCTGCTAGGCATGTAACAAAGCACTGTGCAGGCTACAGGCAGACTGGCTCAACACTGTCCTACATCTCCTATGCACATGTACCTGCATATATAGCAGGCTCTACAGGCATGTCACAGCACAGGGTAAGATATACCTGTGTGAAAGTGCATAACCACAACCAATGTGAACATAGCCACAGCCACATATGGTAAGTTAGCATAATATTACAGTATATGGACTATCTGTCCAACACCATCCTCATATGTGCCACTCACACACTAACCCTACATATACTGGGCCGCTACATAGTGTGGCCTGATGCCTGTCTGTGGTATGGGACATGTGTGTGTATGGCGCTACAAACATATAAGCCAATACGGTAACATAAAGTGGAGCAGCATGTAACATCAGATAGGATGGGACCTAGAACGATGGCATCTACCACAGTCTGTAAACAGGCCAAGGTACATATTAACAATACACACACTGTCGATATTCACCTTAAGTACACAGACCTCAGTACTGTACAAACAACCACAGAACGTCCAGGTTATGTCATCAAATATAACCCCTACTGTACATAACATGTGTCTGATATCTCACTGGCTTGTTATCAGATAGGATGACACTAATTATGGTGTACAGCACATATGCACCTCTTAATGCATGATATATGTACAAAGGTTGACAGAGTTGTGGCTGGAAGCACATACACAGGGCCTATATTGACATGTTGCTGTGATAACATCATACATTTACTGTTGTAACAGAGTTTGTCACAACATATGTCCTAAGATGGATAGGAAGTCAGTAACTGTCACGGCTTTCATCATCTACAGACTGCAATCCTCACACTACCTTCTGCCATTCACAGATACATGCTCTGTGGGTAACACATGAAACCAAAGCCAACACACACACTGCCCAATCTGCAGATGACCCTATAGATGGGGAGTTCTCATAAATATAGAACTGACATGGCAGGTATTAATACATGTAGGACAGCCATATCCACACTTACCCTGTTAAACCAACATTACTCTGAATGCAGTATAGTAGCACTTACAGTCTGTAGTCAGGTCAGGCACATCCCCTTCCTGTGTGTGTTGGCCTCTTTCCACAGTGTATGTTGTCAGAGTTAAATCCCCAATCCATCTGAGATGCTGTTTGCCAAACAACAGATCGAGTTCCTGCTCACAGTTAATGACAAGGCATAACATCAACATGATGTTCCTACATATTGTAGTGTGTTTCCATGCAATTGGCTATGGGAGTGTTACCACAGCTGATCCACATGCAATCAGCTAGGGGAGGGCTGCAATTCGTGCAGAGGCCATCAGCTGATCATGAGGATTACCTAAAATACACATGCTGCTGCCTAAGGAAAACAGGTGTAGGTCTCCACATCACCAGTGAAGGAGTGAGAGAGGCAGGCAGAGGCAAAGACAAGTCAGGGAGGGATGGGAAAGTAAAACTTAAGCATGTCTGTGTCACGCACCTACCAGCACAGGGTATCAAACCCCTGACGACTATGTAGTGCTATCACAGTTCTATGCAGTGACTGGATATGCCACATAGGTTACCTACTGTGGAGCCCTCAGAACATATATGCGATGGTGAGTGACATCTGCAACAGCAATATGGTAGCTATATGGTAGGTGGAGTACACATGTCTGTCCACATGAACAGGTGCCAGCATCAACACAGCCCCACTCTCACAGGGATGCACACACATTGACACACTTGGCAGGGCCAGAATTACAACTCATCGCTAGTGAGATTGCCACAACACATTACTGTGCAGGTATCACATGCACCACATGGGTCATACAGAGGTTATATGGGAAAATGGTATGGGGAGATGTCTGACATCAGACAGCATGCTTCAGTATGCCAGTGGGTTTTGTAGTGAGTGTGGATGTGATCATACGTATCATACAACAAACACACAAACACACAGGGTGACAGTACTGACATGCGTGGGTGCATTTCTGCATGGGTGTGTGGTGGTCAACTGTGCCAGATGGCTATACAAGGCTAGGTGATGGGTATACCTTGGCATCAGGTCACATGACAATGGTCTGCATTGTGGCTCAGGGCTGTAGTTTCTGCATTAGCCCACACAGGTGGGTATTGTATCCCCCAGCCAGTCACCAGGGTAACTATTGTGTGTGGCCAATGCTGTGTATCACTTGCCATGTATGTGTTCCTTAGTCCATACCATGGACGGTGTCTGGCATGTGCACACCTCCCACATGCATGTACAGTGATGTGTGGAACTTTACCTGGGGTGTCTGGCCCATGTTGTGTACACAGATTATCATCAGATGTGCCAGTCTTGGCCACCTGTGGCAGGAACAGGTAATGGACAGCAGGTTTACTCTGCACCTACATTGATAGCATGCTAATGGCATTCCCTGGTGTGAGTGGCATCTGTCCATACAGGGCATGTTTTCAGGCATGGTATGTCCTTTGTGGGTCACATGTGATGGCACCACAGGTGTTGCAGGTGTCCAGAGGGGAACATGGGGAAGGTGCACTGTCTGCATGTACGTGCCTATTGGACAGATGGACAGGGTATCATGCCCACTGTGCCCACTGCAATCCCTCCATATTTACTATCAGTGGCCAATATGCAGTGTACTACCCACATATTAGCTGTTGCCTAGTCATGTGTGTGTGTGTGTGTGTGTGTGTGTGTGTGTGTGTGTGTGTGTGTGTGTGTGTGTGTGTGTGTATGTGTGTGTGTGTATGAGACATGGGTTGAGTGTGTGCTCTGAATAATACTGGGGTTGCTAACTGTGATTGCCTGGCCTTGATGTCACAAGTATGGGTATGGATTGGCACCCCAGCCTCTCGGCTATTTCACATCTGTTATACCTATATGGTGGACATTGTGATATATTCTAGGGTCATATAAGAAATTTGCAAAACTCACTCTACATTGGGCCCAGGTGTCACACACTCACACAGGATATGAGTTACAAACACACACACTCACACCTGGAGTACAACCTGTACAAAATTAGTTTATTACACTACAGCACTATGCAGTTATAGTATGCACCATGGAGGTTAATGGAGTATGCTTTCCCCAAAGCTGTATATCACATTGGATGATATCAGCAGGATTGCCAATGTAGGACATTCAAATTGTAGTGAGTGTGGCTAGGCTAAAATGCATTGCTCCCTACACAGTCAGTGACACACACACAAAACATCCACAACTGACATGTGTGGGTATAGGAACCCCTAACTGAGGTCTATATCACACTACAGCATGGAGCTGTTATAGGACACACCATGGGGATTACTGGTGAACTTCTTCCCCAAAGGTGTATTTCACAATGAATGAGATTGCAAAAGTTGGGCATTTGGACTGTACTGAGTGTGACTAGCCTAAAGTGCATTGCTCCCTACACAGACATTGAAACACACACAAAACATCCAAAACTGCCATGTGTGCAAATAGAACCCTACCAGAGCTCTATGTCACACTACAGCAGTACACAGTTATGGCATACGCCATGGAGATTACTGGACTACAGCATTCACAGACATGTACTTCTAGGTGGATGACATCAGTAGCCTTGCCAAAGTTGAGCATTTGAATTGTAGGGAGTGTGACTACCCTAAAAAGCATTGCTCTCTACACAGACAGAGTCAGACACACACACACACACACACACACACACACACACACACACACACACACACACACACACACACACACACACACACACTTTCCAGGTCTGGGATTGAGAACAACTACCTAACTACTTTATCACACTACAGCAATACACAGTTACAGGACATGTTATGGAGATTAATGGGCTACAACCTTCACAGAGGAGTATTTCTAGGTGGATGACATCAGCAGCCTTGCCACCTTTGAGCATTTGAATTGTAGGCAGTGTGACTACCCTAAAAAGCATTGCTCACTACACAGACAGGCACACACTTGCCAAGTCTTGGATTAGAACACCTACCTAATTAATTTATTACACTACAGCAGTATGCAGTTATAGGACATGCTACGGAGATTACTGTGCTACAGTTTTCACAGAGGTGTATTTCTAGGCGGATGGCATCAGCAGTCTTGCCAATGTCAAGCATTTTAATTGTGGGGAGTGTGATTACCCTAAAAAGCATTCCTCTATACACAGACAGACACACACTTGCCAGGTCTGGGATTGGAACACTTACCTAACAAGTTTATCACACTACAGTAGTACACAGTTACAGGACATGCTACTGAGATTACTGAGTTACAGCTTTCACAGAGGTGTATTTCTAGGCGGATGACATCCACAGCCTTACCAAAGTAATGCCTTTCAATTGTAGAGAGTGTGACTACCCTAAAAAGCATTGCTCTCTCCAGAGGTAGAGACTGACACACACTTGCCAAGTCTGGGATTTGAACTCCTACTTAATTAGTTTATCACACTACAGCAGTACGCAGTGATAGGATGCACCACAGAGAATATTGGCCTGCAATTCTCCCAAAGGTGTATTTCACAGTGGATGACCTAAGCAGGCTTGTCATAGTAGGGCTATGGGGGAGTGTGTGTGCATGGGCCATAACCCATTCATATAGAGGTTGACACACCACATGTGGGCACACACAGGGTCATATTTCATGAGGTAAGTGTATACAGATGCTAGATGACACCTTCCTTGTACAGTCATGTTGCACAGCTAGCATGTGCACCACATAGTCTGTACTGCTAACAGATACCGGTGGCTAGTATCTACAGTGAGTGACATCTGAACCTCATGTGGTTGTGGCCCTTTGGCTGTATGCTGGGTGGGACAGGCCTGGATGGCTCCTTGTCACAGTCACCCTCTTCCACACATCTATGTACATCTTTCTTTGGCTTATTATAGTGTGTTGTCCTTAGATATATGTCTTTATTCCTGTCCACTATGTGTGCAAAGCATGTGTGGTGCATACTGAGGAGTGTCTGCTCTAACATCTGTGACTGCCAGTTGTTGTCTGGTCCACTGGTGTTTGCAGACAGTAGTCTTACCTATCCTTGTAGTGCTGTACAATCTCCAGCTCATGTAGCTCCTGGAAGGTTACCCTGGGCCTGAACACTGTTCTCCTTCTCTGTCTAGGCCTATTGTCAGCAACAGCAGCAACAACACTGACTTCAACATCCAGCACATACAGATGTAGCAGACCTGCATCAGTCTCTAGCATTCTGGCAATTAAAATTCCCACGTCTGTACTCCAATGCTGCAGAGTATAGGGGAAAAATTAGATTGTAGGGTGTAATCATACTTTATAGTGCTCTGATCTAGGTGCTGACTGTGTGATTGGCTACCTATAATGCATTCCACTGGCCTAGCAAATTAACATCATTTCATGGCTCTAGTTTAAGTTAAACAGGGGTCAAAACTAATTAATATGCCATTGGGGTTTAGATACATTAAGCACTGTGGAATAATGTGCAAACGTGTGCCCTGTAGATAAATAAAGCTTAGCACTTAGTGTACACTCCCCCAAGACTTCCATGGTCAGCATAGCAGTGCACTGTGTAAACACACAGAAACACATGCTCCTTAGCAAAACAAAACTTAGAAGTTAGTGCACAAATACACACCCCTGAAAGGACACTTTCAGTACGGCAGTGCACCATGCAAACAGGTGCAGCTAAGCTGAAATAAGCTTAAAAGTCATTGGACACACCTTCCTCTGATGTCAGCTACCTCCTCTGTAAACCCCTACATGGTTCTCCACCTACATGAAGGGGATATGTGGACACGATTACCCCTTTATGCTATTCAGTAACTCTACCTCATTTACATAGGGATCCATGCTCACAGCCTGTAAACCACATGCTTCATAGCCCTACCATGTTAGCAACAGCACCAATGCACCACTGTAGGTACTCCACGCAAGGTCCTGTAATACATTTTTGTCACATAATATTAATTTTTTTCCCAATTTTTTTTTTTTTATTGAACATGTTCACGCATCATGGCGTGCCATGCAAACATGCATGGATTATTAAAATTTAAAATTAATTTAATATATTTTCTTTAATTTTTCAGACACACAGCAGGATAGTTTCTCTCATATCTGTATAAGGTATGCCATTTCTGTCCATATATTTATTTTTTATTTATTTTATTTTACATTTGTTGACCGGGATAGTCCGACTGGATGCATGTCCATTTTCAGTGGAGGCCCGGGGAGAAAAGCTCCAAGGGTAAGCAGATACAGCATTACATAATACCAGCATTACATATTACAAACAAACTATTTACAGAGATTACATAAGTAAGCAAGTTAAACAAGTTCCATAAACAAGGAAATATAAAAACTAAAAAACAAAAAACTGAAATGACGAAAACCACAGTCCAAGCTACTAAGACAAATATTTTAATGATGTGAAGTGCTTTTCATTGGCCTTCTTAGGCAAACTTCCTCAGACAATAATGCAATGTAAAAAGTAGTCTTATTTAAATAACACAGGACAATTAAGAAATGCTGTTAACAATTAAAAAATTAAGCAATGCAACTATATTTAAAGTCAAATATATCCAAGTTCAAAAACTTGAGCACAACAGGAATACCATAGTTAATCAAGAACTAAATGTAAAAAACATATAATGGACCTGTATTTATAAATATCTAAGAATATAACAAATCATCAACAACTGACAAGTTGAAATTCGATAAAATGTTAGCATAGACTAAAAATATTATCTACATTAATATAAAAACATCAACATTCTAATCCGATAATGTTGACAAAAGGCAGTCATCTTTTCAATCTCAATAATTTAAGGACACTTGAAATAGAGCAGTGTTCATTTAAACCAGGAAAATGGTACGCATTAAGTCTTATCTGCCAATATAACTCATGTTCCTCTAGTCTAAATTGTACTGGGCCACCTCTGATGTCTTGGCAAACATGATCAATAACCATAAATTTAAAATTGTGGTCAGGAAAAGCAAGTACATGTTTAGCCAAGGCATTATCTAAATTCACCTTCTTTATGGCGTAGATATGTTCATACATGCATTCATGGAGCTTTCGCTCCGTCTTACCTACATAGAACGCTGAACAGTTTTGGCATAGAGCTAAGTAGACTATCATAGTAGTGTTACAATTAGCTCTACACTTTGACTTAAACTGTCTGTTTTGTACTATGAACCTATTAGATTCAATAATATATATACAATAATTGCACGCTTGGCATTTAAATGTACCAAAAATCCTAGACTGCAAACGTTGTTGGTACTCAAACATTGTTTTTAAGTTGTTGGCTTTCCTGTATGTAACTTGAGGACTATGACTCAGCTTCATAAAAACATTTGGGTCTACTTTAAAAAGTTCCCAGTTTTTTCTAATAATGTTCCAACAACTACTACTATCTATGTTGAAAGTAGTAATAAATCTGGGGCGTTGTGTAGTGTCACAGGTGTCATGTTGTTGGCTCTTAGAGTTGTTGTCAGAAACTAAATCAATAACTTGATCATGAAGGTTCCTAACTTGTAGAAGTGGTTTATAAAATCTATTAATACTTTTATTCGATACTTCCTCAATAAGGTCATCCAACATTTTCACAGGGTAGCCACGACATAAAAACATACTCTTTAGCTGTCCACATTCACTAAAAAAATCAAAATCATGGCTCACTATGCGGGCAGCCCTTACGAGTTGTCCTTTAACAACCGCTCTTTTCTGAAAGGTAGGGTGACAACTCATAAAATGTAAAAAGGAATTAGAAAAAGTAGCCTTCCTGTAGATTTTGGCTACATAACAGGACCAAGTCAGGTTCTTGGATAACCAGATGTCCAAATATGCGATACCATCATACTTGAATGTAGAGGTGAAGGTTAAAAACTCAGTAGTATTGTTAAAATAATCAACTAACCTATCACCAAAAACCTCGTCCCTGTTCAATAAAATAAATATATTGTCAAGGTAACGGGTGTAGTAAATGATGCCTTCCTGAGCTAGTTGATGGTTGAATATATAACTGTGTTCCCAATAGGCCATAACTAGGTTGGCAATACTGGCCCCACAAGGGGAACCCATTGCCACACCTACTGTCTGCAAATAAAAATTGTCGCCAAACATAAAAAAGTTATTGGAAAGAATCAGATCTAATAATTCGTTAGTTAAATCAATATCTCTATTACTAGCTCCACCTCTTTTTAACATTTCACTCACCCAGTCAATGGCTATATTATGAGGGATACTTGTTTACAAGTCTTTGACATCGACCATAAGAAAATTATATTGGACATTGAAGTCCAATTCATTGATTTTCATCAAAAAAGACCAGGAATCCTTACAAATCTGGTGTTCTTGTACAATATATTTTTGTAGTATCCCATCTACTACTTTAGCGCATGCATATGTAGGTGATCCGCTCCCGTCTACCAAGGGGCGCATAGGTGGAATGATAGTATCCTTATGAATTTTCGGTATTCCGAATAAATAGGGATATCTAGGGTACAAAGTAGTCACATAATTGTATAACTCCAGATCAATCCTCCCTTCAATGAACATCTCTTCAATACAATCCTTTATTATTCTATAGGCCCTATTTATTTCTGATCTAGAGCTCAAAGAATAGGAAGAGGTGTTCAATAAATGAATCATGCGGTCAAAGTAGTCTGAGTTATCAAAAATCACCAAGCCACCACCTTTATCAGGTTTGCAAATACGTATGTTACTGGATCTTACATATTCAAGGCATTCAACTTCGAAATTGTTATGAACATTACTATTCAGATTAGACTGACTATGAGCAAATTTTTGTCTAATGTCCAATTCACATATTTGTTCGAATGTCGATATTAAGGGGTGCAAAGGTGGGTTTAATGTGCTTGGTACTCTGAAACTATTAGCCTTGTCTGAGAAAGCCTCACCTCCCATCATTAAACGGAAATTGAGTTTCCTCGTAAATAATTTAACGTCAACAATGGTTTTAAATACGTCAAGTTTCTGCCTGGGCACATAAGTGTATCCTTTAGAAAATAGTTCAACCATGGGCGGTGAAATCATTACAGAAGAGAAGTTATACACTTTGAAGTCACCATTCGCATTGGTAATAATGTCCAGAAACTGTTGATTTTGATATTCTGGTATATCAAGCATGTCTGAACTTTCAGCCAGTGGTGTGACATCATTGACCAGAAAAACAGAATCAACGCCAGAGTTGAATACGATACTGACATCATTAGACATATTCAGTTCCTGTAATTGTTCCTCTTTCGATTGGAACGGTTCCTGTGTTGGCGCTGCTGTTGTTTAGGTCTTGTGCCTAAAAAATTAGGATCATTAGAATTTGTGTTATGATAAATAGAGTTATTATTATTCCTATTCTGAAGTCTTTCACTCCGTCGGACTTCAGTGGATGGCAGATCTTGTCTGGCTGACATACTTGTAGATGAGTTAGCGTCTTGGTGACTGTTCTCGTGGTTATTGTTCAAAAGACAGTCATTAGTATTGGGAGACATTTTGGTGTTGTCATTAACATAATCATTCAACCTGTTCGAAGGTCTCCATACTTGAGCTGGCGGTGGGTTGGGATAAGCAAAGCCTTCCCTATAGGCTTTGCTGTCCCTTTCAAGTTCAAGTTTTTTAACTTTGATATTTTTAAGCTTAGTTAAATACTCGTCAATACTACTGAATAGTCTCCCATATTCATATTTATATCTATTAAATGCCACATCTGCTTTGATTTTATTGTCCAAATCAATAGCCTCGGCGTTCAGCTGTTCAACAGATAGAGCATAATGCTTAATCATTAATTCAAGTAGCTCAAAGCCATGCCAGTCAAACATGGCCATAAGATCTTTGTGGAACAATGAGTTAGCTATCAACCCCGTAGGGTACTGGTGGTGCCTAAGCCCTTTTGGTACTATTCTACGTGACAAGCATTCCTGAAAGTAAGAGATTTCTAACTTGGTTTTCTTAATTTTAATCAAAATGCTATCCAAAGATTTTAAATTAACAACAATATCAGCTACATCATCGTTGTTATTATTCTGCGATTGTGTACGACGGACTTTCAGTTACCCATGCTGAAATATCAGGGTATAATAAACAGTTATTGCTCACCCTCTCTTCCAAGCTGTTGACTGGTGCAGTAAACATCCTTGTGACAAAGCTGAACCGCCAGCATTTTGAATTGGCGGTTGTGCGATGTTATCAAGATTCTCTACTGCTGAAGCATATGCTCCAGTGTGTTGTAACTCTGTAGTATTAGCGTAAGTGATCCCCGGTGGAGCAACTGAGCCAACAATATCCGAAGTCACCACACTTGAAATCCGCAAGGCTGGATTTCTCCTCTGCCCCTCGTTGTCAGTTGTAAAGTTAGTGCATGGACCGGTAACCCGGTTGGTTGCTACATTATTAACAGCATGTTCAATCGGGGTTGAAAGTGAAGACAACCCATTAGCTGTTGAAAGTGGCAATGGACTCGGTTGTTGTTGTTTCTCCAAAGCATCAAGTCTGCTAAGCAAAGAATCCATTTTGCTAAGCAGAGAGTCCATCATTGTAAACCTAGTGCCACTTAAGTCCTGATTAAAGGTGCCATGAGATGGAGTCTCAGCAGGTCTTAAAATCTCCGGTGTAGCATTCGGAAAACCACAGTCTTGGCAAAAAGCAGAATCAGATGCCATAAAACAGGTGCAGCTAAGCTGAAATAAGCTTAAAAGTCATTGGACACACCTTCCGCTGATGTCAGCTATCTCCTCTGTAAAGCCCTACATAGGTTCATAGGTTCATAGGTTTATACTAGGCTATCTGCCCTAAGGCATTTATAAGCCTAGCCCAAATTATTGTGGCTTACGCCACCCCTTATATGAAAAAATACTGTGCCCATTAGTTTGTTGTGCCTCTGTCCAGCAGTGACCCAGAGATGATTCCCGGGGTAAACCTACGATCTCCCATCCACAGGTCTAGATTTCTCTTGAACAGAGTCAGCGAGGTGCTCTGCCTCACATGGACCGGGATTTTATTCCACAGCATAGGGAGTCTCTGAGTGATAAATCTATCCCTCCAGCACGTCCTATTTATATCCGTGCTAAGGTTTAAGTCGCTTGCTCTAGTGGTTTTGGTGGATTTGGATTTTTGAGGTGGAGCATGTCCATTAATTCGGGTTGGACATGGCCTTGTATGTCAGGCACATGTCACCTCTGAGCAGACGGTATGTGACTGAATAGAGCTGGAGTTTCTTCAATCTGGCAGCATATGACAGATTTTGGAGTCCCTTTATCCTTTTGGTGAGGAACTTTTGGGGTCTCTCCAATTGCTGCAGATGTCGGGTGAGATACATCCCGAATGGGGCATTGTACTCGATCATTGGTCTGATAAGTGAAGAGTACAGGGAACAATGACCTCACTAGATCTGGATGTGAATCCCTTCATGATCAGGTGGGCAATGTAGAAGGTCTTTCTAACCACTTTAGCAATGTGAGTGTCAAAAGAAAGGCCACTGTCAACCTGGGTCCCCAGGTCCCTGATAACCTCTTCTGTGCTTAGTGGATTGCCACCTATATGGTAGCTTGGGGTTACCTTGTTTTTCCCAAGGGTATGACTATACATTTTTGGCGTTTAACTTCAGGCCATGGCTCTGGCACCAGCTATCTGTTTCCGTGAGTCCCTTCTGAAGGATATCAGTGTCCGATGCACTTTCCACTATGGCCCAGTTTGCAGTCATCTGCAAACTTTGTCAGCCAAAGTCCTCCCATGTTGGCCTGTACTTCTGAGAAGTAGATGCCAAACAATAGGGGCCAAGGACCGAGCCCTGTGGGACACCACTTGTGACCGGCTTGGAGTCTGACACAGCGCCAGCAACTCTAACCCTGTGGGTTCTGTCCTTAAGCCAGTTTGCAACCCATCTTGTGACATATGGGTTTACATTTAAGCTGGTAAGTTTTTCTACAATACCCGAGTGGGGTATTGTGTCGAAGCCTTTGCAAGGTCAAGGTAGGCTGTATGGACTGCCTTTCCTCATCAATGGCCTTGGTGACTATTTCAAGAAGTCGACCAAGTTCAAAAGGCATGATCTTCCCTTGACAAAGCCAAACTGGGTCGGGTCCAATGTCTGCAAGTCCCTATATCTTTGTTTATGAGCTCCATTATGATCCTCTCCATAGCTTTGCAGACTAGACTTGTTAAGCTTATGGGGCGGTAATTACCAGGGTCCGTAGAGGCCACCTTTGTGGAGTGGGACCACAGTTGCCGTCGCCACTCCTTGGGCACGTATCCTGTGGTAAGGCTGAGATTAAACAGCTGCCTTATGTGCGGGTTTAATTCCTCATTTAGCTCGTAGCACACAGCCGGGGACACCATCCGTCCCATTGATGCTGTGTTTTTAGCTTTAGAGAGAGCAGCTTTTACCTGCGCATTTGAGATGTCCGGGAGGCTACACTCGGCTGGGATAGTTATCTCTCCTTTAGGGGGGAGGGGTGAAGTTTGCACTGAACCTGTCTGCCAGTATGTTGGCAATGTCTGTGGGTTCAGTGATTTTTGTATCATTTTGGACTAATTCTGAGCATATCTGTGAGTTTCCACCCAGGTTCCTAACATAGCTGAAAAAGGCCTTATGATTGTCCTTTGAATCCATGGCAATTTTTCTCTCAAAATTGGCCTTAGTTGATTTTATGAGTGCTCGTATTTTTTACTAATAATGATCAGGGGTGACTTCCTTTTATGGATTTTGTTCTATCATGTAATAGCTTTCTCCTCTTATTGTAAAGTTTGTTAATGGCTGGGGTCCACCAGACTGGACGTTTGCCCTTTGTGGAAAGAGTCTTGGTTTTATTTGGGATTGCCTGGTCCATGCAGTCCTGGAGGTGTTCATAGAAGGCATTTGTAAGGGCTTCGCCAGGATGGGTTGTGGTTTCCTCTGATTCAGGGGCCTTGAAGGATACCACACCAGTCTTGAGTAGTGTGAAGTTTGCTTTAGAGAAGTTCTTCACTATGGTCTTTTGTTTGGGGTGGGCGGATGTGGATTTCCAGTGAGATTAGTTTATGATCAGATCTCACCAATGAGGGATATACTTCCGGTGTGGAGCATTTTGTCCCCATGTTTGTGACAATGAGATCTAGTATATTTTCTCCTCTCGTGGGAACAGTGACTAGCTGTTCCATGGCATTTGAATTTATGAACTCCAGGAACCGTTGGGCTAGAAAGTTAGGGCTTGAGTAATGATCCCAGTCTATATTCGGGTAGTTGAAGTCACCCAATATGACATGGTTCTCCTCCTACATGAAGGGGATATGCGGACACGATTACCCCTTTATGCTATTCAGTAACTCTACCTCATTTACATAGGGATCCATGCTCACAGCCTGTAAACCACATGCTTCATAGCCCTACCATGTTAGCAACAGCACCAATGCACCACTGTAGGTACTCCACGCAAGGTCCTGTAATACATTTTTGTCACATAATATAAATTTTTTTTTTTTTATTAAACATGTTCATGCATTATGGCATGCCATGCAAACATGCACAGATTATTATAATTTAAAGTTAATGTAATATATTTTCTTTAATTTTTCAGACACAGCAGGATAGTTTCTCTCATATCTGTATAAGGTATGCCATTTCTGTCCATATATTTATTTTTTATTTATTTTATTTTACATTTGTTGACCGGGATAGTCCGACTGGATGCATGTCCATTTTCAGCGGAGGCCCGGGGAGAAAAGCACCAAGGGTAAGCAGATACAGCATTACATAATACCAGCATTACATATTACAAACAGACTATTTACAGAGATTACATAAGTAAACAAGTTAAACAAGTTCCACAGGTTACAGTTAATCCTGAGCACAAATCAGGATTAAATTAAATTACACAGTAAACTGGTTAACAGATTTTTACACATTCTAGAGAGAGTTAGCCAGGCTTGATGCATTGACATAGCCAGTTAAGTGACAAATGTTGTTTGAGTCTAGTTTTAAATTGACCTAAGGTGGAAAGTAAGATAATATCATCTGGAAGAGAGTTCCAGGATCTACTTACAGAGTTTGCAAAGAGAGAATCACTGGCTGTGTTATTAATTTTACTAGTCTGAATTAGTAGTTTGTTAGAGGATCGAAGCTGTCCAGGATTGTTATAGTGGGTGATAATATTTTTAAGTGCAGGAGTATTGTCCAGATTATAGAGGATGTTATAGGCCATAATCAGTTGGTTATACTGGATTAGGCTGGGTAGTTCAAGCCACCCAAGCTGATTTAGATTGATGCAATGATGTGTCCTAAAAGGCAGCCCAGTGGCAAACCTGGCAATGTGGTTGTAGCAAATTGAAAGTTTGTTAAGGACAGTTTTGTTTAAATTCGAGAGTAGAGGGGGATGCATACAGAAGGGTTGAAAGAAGGTGAGAGCGAGCTATGGCAATTTTAGCTGGAGGGGTTAGGAAGGATTTTATTCTGTAAAGTGATCCTAGTTTTTTATTGATGGTTTTGATAGTTTGGTTAACATGTAGGTCAAATTTTAGATTATTGTCTATGATGACACCTAATAGTTTTGTAGATGGGTCAGGGGAGATTATTGTGCCATCATTTGAATTTATGGTAAAGGTGAAAGTGGTAGACCTACGTGTTGGTGAAAATAACAGCATTTTAGTTTTTTTGGGATTTAGGATCAGACGATGTTCAGAAAGCCAGTTTTCTATTGTATTAAAGGTGGTCTGGGTAGCTGAGCATAACTCTACTGGAGATGTGGCTGAGCAAATCAGAGTAGAGTCATCAGCATATTGGATACAGCTGACTTTTGGGATGACAGTATAAAGGTCGTTAATGAAGATGGAGCCTTGTGGTACTCCAAGGGTGTTAGGTAGAAGGTTAGAGAGTTTGTTCTGCCAGAGGACAGCCTGCTGTCAACCATTCAGGTAGGATTGAAACCATTGGAGGGCTCCAGTATCTAGACAGAATGTTTGCAGGGTGTGGATTAAAAGTTGGTGATCAACCATATCGAATGCCGTGGAAAGATCCAAAAAGAGGGCTGAGGATATATAATTATTGTTGCGATTATGGTTTATGGTGTTAGTAAAGGCTAGGAGGGCTGAAGTAGTGCTGTGATGAGGACGGAAGCCATGCTGAGTGTCTGCCATAAGGCGGTTTTGGATTAGGTGGTGCATGAGTTGTCTATGAATACATTTTTCCATAATCTTTGCAAGTGGAGAGAGTATAGTTATTGGCCTATAATTGGAGAATTCAGTAGAGCTGCCTCCTTTGTGAAGTGGTATTACGTAGGATATTTTCCAGATGGTGGGAATTTTAGGTTCTACTATGATTTGATTGATTAGTATTGAGATGGGGTAAGCAATAGCATCAGCTGATTTTTGTAGGTAATCGGCAGGGAGTTGATCAGCAAAAAGTGTAGTGGGTTTTAATTTTTTGATCAAGGTACGGATAAGTGAAGTGGTGACTGGTTGGAAGCTGAACGCAAGTAGGTTTCTAGGGGTGCTACTTTCAGGACCACGGGAGCTAGGAGGTAGTTGGCTAGCTAGGGCTTGAATTGTCTCAGTAAAGAATTGGTTAAAACTATCAGAAACATATTCAGGGGTTTTATCAATAGTAGTAGCAGGGATTGGGGTTGAAGTTTGTCCAGGATGTAGTAGATTATTTAAACCTGCCCAAAACATCTGAGGGTTATTTTGATTTACTGTCTGTAAATTACAGTAGTATTGATTTTTGTCTTGTAAAATTGATTTTTTGGTTTCGTTCCTGGATTGCCTGTATTTAATATTATCTTGAGGGTCTTTAGAAGAACGCCATAAAGCCCCTGCTTTGTTTCTGAGGGTAATTTTGAGTTTAGACTCTATAGAAAGTCATGGTGCAGTTTTTGCCTTGGTTCTCTTTGAACGAACAGGTGCATGCAAGTCAAGGATCTCAATGAATTTGTTGTTAAAGTATGCTACTGCTTCCTCTAAGGGGAGGTGTTTTAGACTAGACCAATTATATCTATATTTTTACAGCTCCTTTTGTCTGTCTACACTCCTGTACACATAATTTTTCCATGTACACTATAGACACTGACACAGGGTCTGAACAGCTGCCTATCTGCTTGGTGGATTGCTTTACGTGACTCATTTGCATGAGATTCACCTGCTTAGGAAGTGATTTACATTCCACAGAACTTCCCCTTGGTGCGTGCATGCACGTCACTCAGCAGTGCTTACTGAATCTAAAACCTGCTTACTTTTATGTAAGTAGTATGGCGCAATGCCTACATGGCAAAAAGCAACATGTAGGCTTTATTAAATTCCCCAGAAGCTTCTCTGATAGGGACTTTAGTTTAGATAAAAGGGAGCTAATGAAAAATGTGATTAATTACGCTACTTAAGAACATATAATAGAAAAACAAAGGTGGTTAAAAGTATTATTTCTAAGAACCGGGGTTTACTATCTTCTGTACCAGAAATTAAAAATATTATAGGTGATAAAGCTAGTTTTTCTTATAGAAATTGTAATAGTCTGAAGAGAAGTTTATGTTACAAGGATTTGAAGGTGGATGAAAATAGACCAATCAAAAGAATAGGGACCTTTCTATGTCATAATTGCATGTGTTGCCCTGACATATTGACAGACAATCCCCAGGATTCTCTAAAGCTTGCAGGGCATGCAAGATCAGTGCAGGAACTCCAGCAGGCAATATGTCTGCCGTGCGATCCAGGAACAGCCTGCAGGGGCGTGCATGAGCGCTCCTGCACTAATCCTGCACGGACTAAGCCCTTGTATGCAAATCACCCCATTTGCAGGAGAAATCTATGCAAATTACGTGATTTTGCAATCTAGGAAGCTTGCAATCATCCGTTCATGACTAGTTCTATCTGCAAAAATGCACTCGGTTAGTAAACGAGTACATTTCTGCAAAATCCAAAACGGAGCTGTAACAGCTCCAAATAAAGGCTGCATATCAGGTAGTAAGCATGCCAATGGCCAAGTATAAGGCCATTGGCATTGCAAACAGTAAAATAAATTAAAATATCAACTTTTATTTTTTTAGCCAATCTCGGCTGTTTAAGTGTAGGGCAGCAGCGTGCAAATGGGATCTGGGGGAAAATAACAAAATTAACCTAAATTAAGCATTCTAACTAAAATCAGTATTCTGCCATGCAAGTCAATGGCAGGCAGAAAACTACATGGCCAGTGAGTAGTGGTTTCTAAGGGGGGAGGCTCAGTGTGAAACATGTCACTATGCATTAGCAGGTAATCCTATGCAAATGAGGGGAAGTATAGTGAATCCAAGTTTTCCCCAGCATGTGAGTCAGGTCCCAACAGTGTAAGAGTAGGAATAGCTTGGTGGAAGCTAAGAGTTAGGTGGCATCATGTGTGTGTGTGTCAGGCATACTGTAAGTGGATTGGAGCCCTGTGGCTCGGGTTTGCTCCTAGCTTAGTACAGCTAAGCTAGAGGGTGTGTCTAAACCTACCTAGCACTCTTTACAATGCCTAAATGGGTGTGTGCACTGCACACCTGATTTTAAAGGCAGAAAACAAAAGTTAAACCAGGAAATAGCAGCACTGTGCACATCTGAGCACTCTGTTTACACAGCGTGCCCCCAGGCTTAAACAGTAAGGCAATGGGAAGGGAAAACAGCAGTAGGAAGTTAATCAAGGAGAACTAGCATAGCTGGCAGGTGAAATGTATCAGAATCAGCCAATTACACAGGCAGCAGACCAGCCCAGCCCAGAACATTACTATAAACTATGCAAACATCTTCCCCTCTGGTTTTTCCGACACTCTACACCACCGGTGTAAACAAGTGGGGAACTTTTAACACTCACAACAGCAAAATGATAGGGGCTGCAATAACTCCATAATGAGGCACATGCACAGACCAGAATTAAAGTAGAGTGTGTGTTTGGGATGCTCAAGTCACAGTTTCGGTGCCTGGACACATCCAGTGGAGCCTTGCAGTACTCACCAGTTTCATGTATTCAAATTGTCCTCGTATGTGGCATGCTACAAAATATGATCCTACGGAAACAGCTGCAGCAGGAAAAGCATGACACAGGGCCACACAGCCCCCCCATCATTGCCAAGGCCTGCACAGGCACAGAGTGACTCGGAGGAGGAATAACCTGAGCCTGCCCCAGTAGGCAGAAATAGGCATGCCCAGTATGCCCTGGCCTTGACAAAGAGGCAATGCATAGCACATACACTGACACAGGAGAGACCTAGGGAATGACAACTCTCTCCGACTCTCACATACAGTAAAAGGGATGCTAAACATTACACTACCTGTGCTCAACCATGTGTAATGAGTGTACTATGTGCATCCAACATAGGCAGCCCTGCAGCACCACCCTCAGTACTGGGACACCCACAAGGTAAGTGACTCACACATGCCAGTCAGGGGGGTTCACATACCCATCAACAGTTACAGCCAGCAGGACAGGTGTAGACAAATACAAACAAAGGGTGTGCTATGGCCTCTGAATGATGCCTATGGGTAACCTCCCTCCATGCCTACACAAACAGATTACAGCAGGTCAGGCAGTGGAATGTCAGTTCTGAAAGGTAGGAAGTCTGAAACTAATATGTAGGTCAATCAAAGCTAAGACCTGTAGTACACTGATATGCCTCTAGGCAGCATGATAGGTAAGACTACAGAATGAAATGGAGTACCTGACATACCAGTATAGTCATAGCAAATGTGTACAAGTGTCAGGTGTGCCCCCCCATCCTACACAGACATGTGGTAACAGGCAGGTGTGCCCCCTAATCTTGTGTGGAAATGTAGAAATAGTCAGGTGTGCCCCACCCTATCCTATGTAGAAATGTAGTAACAGTCAGGTGTGCCCCCCAAAGCCTGTGTAGAAATGTAGAAATAGTCACATGTGCCCCACCCCATCCTGTGTAGAAATGTGTAGAAATGTAGTAATAGTCAGGTGTGCCCCCTAATCTTGTGTGGAAATGTAGAAATAGTCAGGTGTGCCCCACCCTATCATATGTAGAAATGTAGTAACAGTCAGGTGTGCCCCTCAAAGCCTGTGTAGAAATGTAGAAATAGTCACATGTGCCCCACCCCATCCTATGTAGAAATGTAGTAACAGTCAGGTGTGCCCCCCAAAGCCTGTGTAGAAATGTAAAAATAGGCACGTGTACCCCCCATCCCATGTAGAACTGTAGTAACAATCAATGCCATGTGATCGACGAAAACCCTGCAGAAATGGTATGCTACCTGTAGGTGAACAACACATAGGTCAGCACTGCAATACAGACTACCTGGACTTGATCCACACATTCAATACAGATGAGCATACTGGGCATGCTCACACACTTAAACGCATGAAAGCCCTGTCTGCAAACACCAGTGGACCAGACATAACTGGCAGTCGCAGATGTTAGAGCAGACACTCCTCAGTATGCACCACACATGCTTTGCACTCATAGTGGACAGGAATAAAGACATATCTAAGGACAACACACTATAATAAGCCAAAGATAGATGTACATAGATGTGTGGAATAGGGTGACTGTGACAATGAGCCATCCAGGCCTGTCTCACCCAGTATACAGCCAAAGGGCCACAACCACATGAGGTTCAGATGTCACTCACTGTAGATACTAGCCACTGGTATCTGTCAGAATTACAGACTATGTGGTGCATGTGCTAGCTGTGCAATATGACTGTACAAGGAAGGTGTCATCTGTATACACGTACCTCATGAAATATGACCCTGTGTGTGCCCACATGTGGTGTGCCAACCTCTATATGAATGGGTTATGGCCCATGCACACACACACTCCCCCATAGCCCTACTATGACAAGCCTGCTTAGGTCATCCACTGTGAAATACACCTTTGGGAGAATTGCAGGCCAGTATTCTCTGTGGTGCATCCCATCACTGCGTACTGCTGTAGTGTGATAAACTAATTAAGTAGGAGTTCAAATCCCAGACTTGGCAAGTGTGTGTCAGTCTCTGCCTCTGGAGAGAGCAATGCTTTTTAGGCATTACTTTGGTAAGGCTGCTGATGTCATCCACCAAGAAATACACCTCTGTGACAGCTGTAACAGTAATCTCAGTAGCATGTCCTGTAACTGTGTACTACTGTAGTGTGATAAACTTGTTAGGTAAGTGTTCCAATCCCAGACCTGGCAAGTGTGTGTCGGTCTGTGTATAGAGGGATGCTTTTTAGGGTACTCACACTCCCCAGAATTCAAATGCTGGACATTGGCAAGACTGCTGATGTCATCCACCTAGAAATACACCTCTGTGAAAACTGTAGCCCAGTAATCTCCATAGCATGTCCTATAACTGTATACTGCTGTAGTGTAATAAATTAATTAGGTAGGTGTTCTAATCCCAGACTTAGCAAGTGTGTGCCTGTCTGTGTAGTGAGCAATGCTTTTTAGAGTAGTCACACTCAGTACATTTCAAATGCCCTACTTTGGCAATCCAGCTGATGTCATTCACTGTGAAATACACCTTTGGGGAAGGAGTTCTCCAGTAATCCCTGTGGTGCATCCTATAACAGCTCCATGCTGTAGTGTGATATATAGACATCTGTTAGATTCTATTTCTGCACATGTCAGTTGTGGATGTTTTGTGCGTGTTTCAATGTCTGTGTAGGAAGTAATGCACTTTAGGCTAGTCACACTCAGTACATTCCAAATGCCCAACTTTGGCAATCCTGCTGATGTCATTCATTGTGAAATACACCGTTGGGGAAGAAGTTCACCAGTAATTCCCATGGTGTGTCCTATAACAGCTCCATGCTGTAGTGTGATATAGACCTCAGTTAGGGGTTCCTATACCCACACATGTCAGTTGTGGATGTTTTGTGTGTCTGTCACTGACTGTGTAGGGAGCAATGCATTTTAGCCTAGCCACACTCACTACAATTTGAATGTCCTACTTTGGCAATCCTGCTGATATCATCCAATGTGATATACAGCTTTGGGGAAGCATACTCCAGTAACCTCCACGGTGCATACTATAACTGCAGAGTGCTGTAGTGTAATAAACTAGTTTCGTACAGGTTGTACTCCAGGTGTGAGTGTGTGTGTTTGTAACTCATATCCTGTGTGAGTGTGTGACACTTGGGCCCAATGTAGAATGAGTTTTGCAAATTTCTTATATGGTGGCCCTAGAATATATCACAATGTCCACCGTACATGTAAAACAGATGTGAAATAGCTGAGAGGCTGGGGTGCCAATCCATGCCCATACATGTGACATCAAGGCCAGGCAATCACAGTAAGCAACCCCAGTATTATCCAGAGCACACACTCAACCTATGTGTCACACACACACACACACACACACACACACACACACACACACACACACACACACACACACACACACACACATGACTAGGCAACAGCCAATATGTGGGTAGTACACTGCATATTGGCCAGTGATAGTAACTATGGAGTGATTGCAGTGGGCACAGTGGGCATGATACCCTGTCCATCTGTCCAATAGGCATGTACATGCAGATAGTGCACCTTTGCCATGTTCCCCACTGGACACCTGCAACACCTGTGGTGCCATCACATGTGATCCACAAAGGACATACCATGCCTGAAAACATGCCCTGTATGGACAGATGCCACTCACACCAGGGAATGCCATTAGCATGCTATCAATGTAGGTGCAGAGTAAACCTGCTATCCATTACCTGTTCCTGCCACAGGTGGCCAAGACTGGCACATCTGATGATAATCTGTGTACACAACATCATGGGCCAGACACCCCAGGTACAGTTCCACACATCACTGTACATGCATGTGGGAGGTGTGCACATGCCAGACACCATCCATGGCATGGACTAAGGAACAAATACACGGAAAGCGATGCACAGCATTGGCCAAACACAATAGTCACCCTGGTAACTGGATGGGGGATACAATACCCACCTGTGTGGGCTAATGCAGAAACTACAGCCCTGAGCCACAATGCAGACCATTGTCATGTGGCCTGATGCCAAGGTATACCCATCACCTAGACTTGTATAGCCATCTGGCACAGTTGACCACCACACACCCATGCAGAAATGCACCCACGCATGTCAGTACTGGCACCCTGTGTGTTTGTGTGTTTGTTGTATGATGTGTATGATCACATCCACACTCACTACAACCCCCACTGGCATACTGAAGCATGCTGTCTGATGTCAGACATCTCCCATACCATTTGCCTATATAACCTCCGTATGACCCATGTGGTGCATGTCATACCTGCACAGTAATGTGTTGTGGCAATCTCACTAGTGATGAGTTGTAATTCTGGCCCTGCCAAGTGTGTCAATGTGTGTGCATCCCTGTGAGAGTGTGGCTGTGTTGATGCTGGCACCTGTTCATGTGGACAGGCATGTGTACTTCACCTACCGTATAGCTACCATATCGCTGTTGCAGATGTCACTCACCATCGCATATATGTTCTGAGGGCTCCACAGTAGGTAACCTATGTGGCATATCCAATCCCTGCATAGAACTGTGATAGCACTACATAGTTGTCATGGGTTTGATACCCTGTGCTGGTAGGTGCGTGACACAGACATGCTTAAGTTTTACTTTCCCGCCCCTCCCTGACTTGTCTTTGCCTCTGTCTGCCTCTCTCTCTCCCTCACTGGTGGATGTGGAGACCTACACCTGCTCTGCTTAGGCAGCAGCATGTGTATTTTAGGTAATCCTCATGATCAGCTGATGGCCTCTGTATGAATTGCAGCCCTCCCCTAGCTGATTGCATGTGGAGCAGCTGTGGTAACATTCCCATAGCCAATTGCATGGAAACACACTACAATATGTAGGAACA
The DNA here is from genome assembly GCF_019279795.1 of Protopterus annectens. Classification (NCBI taxonomy): domain Eukaryota; kingdom Metazoa; phylum Chordata; order Ceratodontiformes; family Protopteridae; genus Protopterus; species Protopterus annectens. Next base: position 1,358,286,394 of record NC_056745.1, read on the forward strand.
TCATGTTGATGTTGGGCCTTTTCATTAACTGTGAGCAGGAACTCGATCTGTTGTTTTTCTAACAGCATCTCAGATGGATTGGGGATTTACCTCTGACAACATACACTGTGGAAAGAGGCCAAAACACACAGGAGGGGGATGTGCCTGACCTGACTACAGACTGTAAGTGCTGCTAAACTGCATTCAGAGTAATGTTGGTTTAACAGGGTAAGCGTGGATATGGCTGTCCTACATGTATTAATACCTGCCATGTCAGTTCTACCTTTATGAGAACTCCCCATCTGTAGGGTCATCTGCAGATTGGGCAGTGTGTGTGTTGCCTTTGGTTTCATGTGTTACCCACAGAGCATGTATCTGTGAATGGCAGAAGGTAGTGTGAGGATTGCAGTCTGTAGATGATGAAAGCCATGAGAGTTACTGACTTCATATCCCTCATAGGACATATGTTGTGACAAACTCAGTTACAACAGTAAATGTATGATGTTATCACAGCAACATGTCAATATTGGCCCTGTGTATGTGCTTCCAGCTATAACTCTGTCAACCTTTGTACATATATCATGCATTAAGATGTGCATATGTGCTGTACACCATAATTAGTGTCATCCTATCTGATAACAAGCCAGTGAGATATCAGTCACATGTTATGTACAGTAGGGGTTATATTTGATGACATAACCTGGACATTCTGTGGTTGTTTGTACAGTACTGAGGTCTGTGTACTTATGGTGAATATCGACAGTGTGTGTATTGTTAATATGTACCTTGGCCTGTGTACAGACTGTGGTAGATGCCATCGTTCTAGGTCCCATCCTAACTGCTGTTACATGCTGCTCCACTTTATGTTACCGTATTGGCTTACATGTTTGTAGCACCATACACACACATGTCCCATACCACAGATAGGCATTGGGCCACACTATGTAGCGGCCCAGTATATGTAGGGTTAGTGTGTGAGTGGCACATATGAGGATGGTGTTGGACAGATAGTCCATATACTGTAATATTATGCTAGCTTACCATATGTGGATGTGGCTATGTTCACATTGGTTGTGGTTATGCACTTTCACACAGGTATATCTTACCCTGTGCTGTGACATGCCTGTAGAGCCTGCTATATATGCAGGTACATGTGCATTCCCCCATAGGAGATGTAGGCCAGTGTTGAGCCAGTCTGCCTGTAGCCTGCACAGTGCTTTCTTACATGCCTAGCAGCTTAGTGTACTTACCCAGTGAGATGTCATGTCCAGTACTTTTTTACTTGCCAGATGTACTGCTGCCGGGCCTCCCTTAACCGGCATGTATGTCAGACAGAGCAGTGGGATTCTGTACAGATTTATGTCAATATCTATTGGGTAGTATGTGGCCATGGCACCTCTGTACCATCAGTTATCATGTGTCAGGACAGACAGGGGTGTGTGAATGCATAACTTATAGGGGTGAATGTATACCAGTTGTTATGTGTTATTCCCATTTACATGGCTATTAACATCCATATTGTCAGGCTTGGTCCACATGTTCTGCACTAAGGTGTTCTGTGTATACCTCTGGATTGTACAGAGTGAGTCAAAATGTCCACATCTATTGGCCAATATCTCTGCTGTAGTCCACAGCAGCATTATGTGCTTGCAGTGGTACTGTACTATGATGTTCTTAGCATGTCTGTCAGTAGCCAATGGTGCACATGTGAAAAGCAGATGTGACTTCCCACACACACACCATGTCTGTGAAGACAATCCCTGTTACAGTAGCAATAGCCTACTAATATACCCGTTATACATACCTGACATCCCCTTGAACTACGAAGTTGGGACTATAGGGGCTGAGGTAGGGCTACACCCCATGTTCAGGACATATGGTGATTATATACATATATATATATATATATATATATATATATATATATATATATATATATATATATACATATGATTATCCAGATATCTATATAATTAATTACACATGTACATATCAACATATATAGATGGGTGTTTATATGTACATAGATATGCATATACACCTAGATATATACATATACAGAGCATTATACATCTACATATATACAGGTAGGGATACATATACACATATACGTATATCACATTATCGAAAGATGAAAATAGCGAACGCTATTTCATCTAGCCTAAAATATCGAAACCACATAATATCGAACATTCAGAACAGCAAATTTTTTTCCAAGGAAAAAATTTGCTATTCCGAAACACATACACAAAACACAGGCACACCTAAAAAACATCAATACACACACATACACATATAATCCTACAACTAACCCTACACTAAACTATACATACACTACTATCTATCCACTTACCTTAATCCAAACCCTAACACTAAGGTCCGTCACTATCGCACACTCAACTAACCCGCACCCTAACTCTAACTCACTTAACCCACCCCTAAACCTAATTCAACTAACCCGCACCCTAACCCTAACTCACCTAACCCGCCCCCTAACCCTAACTCACCTAACCCGTGCCCTAATCCTTACAACCACACAATCACACACTTACCTGAACCTGACCTGTAAATCTCCACCACAGCGCTGAAAATAGCGAAGCAGTAGAACCAGCCAACCTAATTCTTTCCCTAGGAAAGAATTCGGTGTTCTGCAGCTTTACTATTTTTACCGTTCTATTAAAACAGGTCGATATTAGAACATTTGAAGTTTTAAAACTTCGATGTTCTGATATAGACCCGTAGGCTTCACCTACACAATAAATGTGTACCCATATGCACTCCAGAGGCCAGTGCATGTAACATTGGTATATGGCCCTGTATTATTGAGTTTGGGGGGTGTACCATACATAACCTAGGCTGTTACAAAATGTGGGGGTGTCAGGGGTGAGCTGCCTTAAGGTATCTGGATGTACAGTGCCATACATTTCACCTAACTTGACATTACTTACATAAAGTGGGTTACTGCAGGCCTACTGCCTCCTGCCATACAAACTGTTCTGTTTGCCAGTGTGCCTGTGATGGTGTCAGTTATGCCTTGTTATGTAACAGCTGCATCCCATTTGGTCAACTGAAGCCTTTACAGAGTGTAGACAGAGGCTGCTGGACTATACACCTGCATCACGTACTCTTGATTGTGTGGCATCCTGTGGCCCAGTCTGTCTTCACTATTGTACGATTTGGATGGTTTGGCCTGGACAGCAACAGTTGTGGACCTTTCCAGACTACTGTATTAGTATAACTGTTTCACAGTTGCATTACTCTGTTGATATGGGTGTCAGTGTCTGAACAGCTATGTGACATGGCATATACATGTACAGCAGTGCACAAATAAAAGTATTCAATTTCTGCAAACCTGTGTGTGGTGTTTTATCCTGTGGCCTCTCTGTGAGTATATGTTGCAGGCACTGAATGTCATTTATATGGGTGGCTCATCCATTCTCTAGTTGTTAGGGTGTTAGCTGTAGGCATAGTGGCTGTTCCATATTGTGTGCGCCTACTACATAAGTATCTTACTGTACATATCTCTGTGAGTGTATGTGTAGTCACATGTATATCTATATATATATATATATATATATATATATATATATATATATATATATATATATATATATATATACATATATATATATATAGCTCTGAGCTACTGCACAATGGTACCTCCTATTCTGAGCCAACAGATATTGCAAATATAATGGCCGACAGATTCAGTGCTAACTTTACCCCTCTCCCCCCCAAAGAACCAATCACAATACCAGTAGATTGCCAGGCACCCAGTATTACTGCTGCACAGGTTAAAACAGCACTGTCCAAGGCTAAGAATACAGTTTTTATGGGACCTGACAATATCCCTGGCTGTATTCTACATGAACTACAAAGTAAACTGGCACCTCAGTTGTGTGCACTGTTCAATCAGAGCCTCACCTCAGGCTTCATCTCTACCAAATGGCACACTGATACAATCATCCCTCTCCACAAAGGAGGAGTGACTACAGACCCTGGGACTTATTACCCCATTAGCCTGATGAGTCTGATATGTAAGGCTATGGAATGCATCATCATGGACCTAATAAATAAGGATATAGCAAATCTCCAAACTCTGGATCATACACAGTTTGGTTTTGTGAAAGGTAGATCATGCCTGCTCAACTTGGTCAACTTCTCTGAGTCAGTCACCAGAGCTGTGGATGAAGGCAAGGTGGTTCATACAGCCTACCTTGAGCTGGGCAAGGCCTTTGATACCATTCCCCACTCAGGAATCAGAAAAACTCACTAAGTTAGGCATCAACCCCTATATCACTAGGTGGGTTGCAAACTGGCTCACAGATAGTACCCACAGTGTTAAAGTAGCTGACTCCAAGTCCGACTGCCAACTAATCATGAATGGAGTCCCACAGGGTTCGGTCTTGGGTCCTCTACTGTTTGGTATCTACTTCTGTGAAGTCCAGGCCAACATGAAGGGACTCTGGCTGACAAAGTTCACAGATGATTGCACATTGGGAGCTATTAACTCCCCAAGTGATGTTGACATCCTACAGAAAGGCCTCAGTGAGACCAAGGGCTGTTGTCAGAACCATGGTCTTAAGCTCAATGCCAAAAAAATGTGTCATCATCCCCCTTGGGAAAAACCCGGTTTCCTTGAATTACCACATTGATGGTAGTCCACTGAACACAGAAGGTGTTATAAGAGATCTGGGAACACAAGTTGACAGCAACCTCTGTTTTGACCACCACAATGCCACTGTCATCAGAAAGTCCTTCTATATGGCACATCTCATTACTAAGGGTTTTGCATTCAGGAAGAAAGAGGTCATTTTCTCCTTCTACTCTTCCCTCATTTGGTCAATTATTGAGTACAATGCCCCATTTGGCATGTACCTCACTAGACACCTGCAACAACTGGAGAGGCCACAAAAGTACCTCAAAAAGAGGACTGTAGGCCTTAAACACTTGTCCTGTATGGACAGTCTAAAAAACTCCAACTATTCTCTGTCTCATATTGGCTACTTAGAGGCGATCTCTGCTTGACTTACAAAGCCATGTCTGACCCAGCTCTTTTAGAAATGCTACATCTAAAGAAATTCCAATCCCTCCACACCACACACTCCAGAGACCTCAGCCTCATTACCACTATCAACAGAACATGCTGGAGGGACAGGTTCATAACCCAGAGACTGCCCGTGCTATGGAATAGACGTTCCATACATATCAAGCAGAGCACCTCACTCGCCCTCTTCATCAGAAATCTTGATGAGTGGATGGGAAATAGAAAATTCACCCCTGGGATCACTCCAGTGGCTCTACTCAATAGAGGCACTATGAACTAAGGTCAGGTGACATGATGGCAGGGTAATCATATGGGCTAGGCTTGTAAAGGCTCCAGGGCCATTAGCCTAGTACACACCTATGAACCTATGAACTCATTCTCTGCATCTGTGTAAGCTGCACAGTGTCTTGCATACATGTTTCCTGAAAGACAACAATGTGGGAGTACATGTCAGGATCACATAAGTGGAAGTACACTTTGTAGAGATGTAGCATGGACAGAATGGCTGGCAATATCCATTGATTGATCACACATGTCATATTCCACAGTATGCAAACATACTAAGTGTGGGGATACAACTAGGGTAATAGTGCAGGTTTTAATGTACTGATAGATATTCCAGTGTGTGCCATGACAGATACTGCTGTATGTTCATACAGCTGACACTGGAGCCTATTGTAGTGTGTCCCCAAGGGGCAACCCTCCTGATGATATGTCAAATCAACTGTGCCAAACAAATAGCACTGTGCTATTGCAACCACTGTAAAGGAAGAGTTCCATAAGTCCAGTGTGCCACACTGACAATACACATTCCACCACTGATGTTTTGCACATCCACTGTATGTGTAACAAATCTGGAGATCAATGACATATCATTATCACAGTTCTAAGAAAGTCTTAATGCTGCAATCCCTATTCCCTGTAAGTAAAGCCAGACATCTGCATGTTGATGTAAACAAGATGACTACATACCTGATCAAGTGCCAATGGCTCTAATTCTAATGCAGCCACGCCCAGTATCCAAACATACTTTACCTTCCAACCTGTTCCTATTCAACTTATTCATGCTCTAGCTAAGAAACTAAGACCCACCACCCTGGCTGCCGACCTCCTACTAGCAGACTATCTGCAAAAGGCTGCTGACACCATACCATACCCCATCTCAATCTTGATCAACAGAGCTATATCTGAAGCTACTGTACCCACTATATGGAAAATCTCCCATGTCATAACTCTCCATAAAGGAGGCAGTTCAACTGAACTGTCAAACTTTAGACCCATAGCTATTCTGTCACCTCTAGGTAAAATTATGGAGAAGTGTGTACACATACAGCTCATGTACTACCTCACACAGAACAAGCTGTTGTCCAACTTTCAACATGGCTTTAAGCCACACCACAGTACTACTTATGTCCTCCTCTCTTTCTCTAACATCATTAACCACAGCTGCAATAATAACAAACTATCCTAAGCACTCTTTATAGATCTATCCAAGGTTTTTGGCATGGTTGACCACAAAATGCTTATAAATACCTTGAAGGCCTTCTCCTTAAACAACCATGCACTCTAATGGTTTCAATCCTACCTGCAGGGCAGGCAACAGGCAGTCCTATGGCAGGACAAGCTATCATCTCACCTACCCATCACATTAGGAGTCCCACAGGGCTCGATACTAGGACCCCTTCTTTTTTGCATCTTTATCAATGACCTTTATTCATTCATCCCAGATGCTACCTACATTCATATGCGGATGACTCCACCTTGATTTGTTCTGACACCTCACCAGCTACTTTATTCGCATTAACCCAAAATACCCTCAATACAGTGGAATAATGGCTCTCCAATCAACATCTAATCCTAAACCCCAACAAAACTAAGCTGCTCCTCTTCTCCACCACATGCAGGACCCCCCTGCCATCCTTCAACATAACCGCTAACAATGACACTATCATCTCCCCAGAAGCCCAAACTAGACTACTGGGTGTCATAGTTGATAACAACCTGAAGTTTGATGTGCATATCAATCAAACTAGCAAAGCCATTAATAAAAAACCTGGCTCTCTTTAAAGAATCAAACCTTTCCTTACCCCACTTGCTAGAACTGCAATTGCCTGTTCCCATCAACTATCAACTCTTCTCTATGCCTCTCCTCTATTCACCAACTTAAAAAAACAGAGCTTAATAAACTTGTCACCCTGCTATAACCACATTGCCAGATTTGCTACTGGCACAGCCTACCGGACATACCACTGTCACAACCTAAATCGCCTAGAATGGCTTGAATTGCCAAGCCTACTGAAGTTCAACCAGCTAATAGTGGCACATAAAGTCCTTTACCAACCAGAAAATACACCTGCACTAAAAAATATTATCAGCCTCTACACCAGCACCTGGCCACTGCGATCATCCACTAGACTCCTAGTTCAAACATACAAATCCAACTACTCAGCTGGGGACTCTCTGTTTGCCAACTCTGTTGGAAAAACATGGAACAGACTCCCAGCTGACTTGACCCTAGAACCCTCACTAACTCAATTCAAAAACAAACTCAAGAAATACTTCAAAACTCATTGGTTATGTCTTTGCACTAAACGCGACTAGTGACCTCTCTATTTCTTAGGTGCCTTACCTTCAACTACTTCTAACTTTTTTCTATCACTCCATTTCAGGAAAGGTCAATTGTATAAATACTGCTCAATGTGTCTTAAACCTGAATGTAATGTTATGTATATATAACTTTAAAAATAATGTTATGTTTTGTAAAGTGTTTTATAATAAGTTAGTACTATATGCGCTAAATGCCATTATTGCTTATGACTGTAATCTGCTTGAAACTAGCATTTACTAAATGTTCAATTTGTATTATTATCTTGGAGCTTTTCTCCCCAGGCGTTCACTGAAAATGGACATATATCCAGTCGGACTATCCCGGTCAACAAATGTAAAATAAATAAACAAACAAATAAATAAATAAATAATTCTCTGCTGATATGTGCTGATAGTTAATACTTTGCATACGCATGGTCTGTGTGAAGAAAGTTTCATACAGAATGATTCCGCATAGCCAGCTGCTTGCCTTTTTAACATGCTTCTCATCAGCAGGTGATTGCTTCTTAAACAATATGTGGTTCTGAAATGCTAATTGCAGTCAACCCAGCTGATTTGAACTATCATCAGCCAATCACATGCAACCACTGTACAATATATAAGGTCTTCATGTAGATTAGGGGCCCTTTCTGATTTGCTGTGCTGGACATTACTGGGGGTGAGGAGACTACTTCATCACAGATGGTAGGTCTGTAGCAGCAACCTTTATATAGAGATGGGTGTGCTACAGGCTGCAGCTGTTGCTGCAGGTAATAGGCATAGGCAGAGAATGTGAACAACTTGGAGGAAAACAAGCTGTGGGAGTAACTGTGGGAGTTGTGTCAGCCTTGTTGTAGAGGCAAAGCCAGAGTGAGGCTACACTTTTCAGTCCAATTAAAGCACGTGTTTAAGGTAAGTATGTTAGGTAATGGTATCAGTAACAGGGTTCTCGGCCACATGTTTGTTGTATCCTTGAACAACATGGGGATAAATATAACAATATATCCACCATTTCAGCAACTGTTATGCCATGTGTTACAGTCTGATAGTAATTTGAGCCATGTATTGGGGCAGTCCATGTTACAAACAAGTACTTCAAATGTGTATGTTAGGTGTGCAGCTGGGCTAATCGACAATGTGAGTTTGAAAGGATTGTGTGGTGCAATCTGATATTAGTGGCCTTCAATTGCAGTACCTAAGTTTTATTTTTCTGTGAATGCATATTAATGCATAACATGACACTTTATGCACTTATACTTTTGCTATAGGGATATGTGAAGTGTGTTCTATCTGCAGGCCTGTGACTTCCATCAGTAAAATGCAGACATTTCATTTGATATGCATTGTGTGGATAAAGAGTGCATGATTCAGTCATTATTTGCTGGCCTCACAATACTATAATTCCACTATTACACACCACTGGATCTGAACCCAGGAATGCGTGTGGCAAAATGTACTGTTTGGAAGGCATTTAACAGACTGAGTCACTGCTACAGAAGGTGTATTTGCAAGTTATATGTGCACACATACAGGCTGGGACAAACATTTTCTACATCCATTAGTAAGTTCATGGTTTTATATGGATGTATCTCTGGACCAGGGTCCCAGGTGAGCATGTATTTTGCTATTAATACCTTAGTAGGTGTATTTCTGCATGTTGTTGATAAAAGAGCGCATTTACCTGCTATGCACAGGCCTCACTTACATCCATTACTATGTCTTTGACTTTCTAGTGGTGTACTATTGCACCAGAGTACAAGGTGCACTCCCATTTTTTCCATTACTTTTTAATCAAGTTTGCATGATGTGGCACTGCACAAAGCTCTGCTTGAACACGCTTAATGACTGTAACTGGAAATTGCTATGTTTTGTTTAAACCACCTGTTTTAATTAAGAGTTGTGTGTCATGGCAAGTTAATGCAGTGGCCTGTAGGTGTGATGGTCGAGTTCAAAATATGGGACAGGTGTTTATCTTGTAACTGTGCATTACAATTTTAAAAATACATATAATCAATGTAGCTGTATTTAGCTGAGCTTAGTGAAGCTGTGTGACGAGGCACGTTGTGCATCACTGGCTTAAAAATGTAAAGAAAAGAATAATGGGGAGATAGGAAAGTGGTGAAGTGGGGTGCAAGCAGGGGGAAAACATAGTGAAAGGCAGGTAGGGATGTGCAGGAAGGGTATAAGAAAGAGCCATAGCTATCCATTTTTGTACAGCAACAACTGTGTACTTTGACAGAATTTGTATACGACTTTGAACTCTCACCCACAAAAAGAGGGGTGAGGACAACATAACTGTGTTGTCAAGCCAATTGGATTAAACTATGTGTGTCCAGTGGACATGTGTGTGAAATGGAGAGCTATGTATGGGATGATATATATATATATATATATATATATATATATATATATATGTGTGTGTGTGCCCGTTTTTTTTTTAAGGTGAGACTGGAATGTTGGGGAAGGGTCATAGGTACGTGTGGGAGATTTAAGTTGGGTGGGTTAGGATGCATTTGCAGACAGACAAGACAGATAAGACAACAGATGGGGTGGTATGTGACACATGAGGGGGTAAACATCTTGGATAGGGAGGGTGCTGTGGAATTTATGTCCCATATGCCTCCACAAGGCAGCAGCATGACTCATATCCCCACCCATGAGATTGATGGCACTGCTCCATCACTGCCCTGGGGATGGCAGTGGCAGAGGCTGGGCACTGGGGCAAGGCTGTCCCAGCAGGTTGGCCAGCATGTCTTCAGTCCAGTGCAGGCAGCAGTCAAAACCATGGTAGACTATCCAGTGCACCAAAACTGGCAGCTCAGCCAGGGTGACAACTCACCATCCACCACTGTTCCCAGAGGGGTGCCCTGCCCATGGGACTGTCAGCACTGCTCCATCATTGCCCTGGGGGTGGCAATGGTGGAGGTTGGCCATCAGGCCAAGTCTGCCCCAGCAGGTTGGCTAGCATGTCTTCAGTCCTGTGCAGGCAGTGGTCAAAACCATGGTAGACTATCCTTCCCACCAAAACTGGTAGCTCAGCCAGGGTGACAACTCCCTTTCCACCACCTCTCGCAGAGGGGGCCTGTCCCCGTCCCATGGGGTACCAAATGCCACAGGTAATGCAGGAGTGACAGAGGGGGCACCACCGGTCTGGGTCCCAGACGTGCTTGGACTTGGTGCTACTGCAGGAGGAGGCAAGGTAGGTGGATAAGCCGGAACCGGCCTACCTTGACATGCTGTGGTAAATGAGGTATAGCAATAAGTTAAGGTTAGTAATAACCAGACCATTGTTAGTATTAACAGAATAGAACATCATATTTATTAATCCAAATACATATTAATGTATATTAAGTGTAATACAACATTAAGTAATATAACAGTCAGTATGTTAACAGCATGCCAGTAAGAATTAAACCATGAGGCCAACAAAACAGTTAGTTTAACAACGTTAATATTGAATCATAATAAAACATAACAATAATAAATCACATTTTAACAAAATATAGTTAGTTTAACAAAATATGTTAATATTGCATCATGATAATAAATAACAATAATAAATAAATAAAGATAAGGGGTGGGGGGAGAGAGAGAGAAGCATTCCATTACTGACCATGCAGACTATATCGCTGAAAAACGCTGATAATAAATACATTGCAGGTGTGTAGTGTCAGTTTTGAGAACAGTGACTACAATTTTCCTATAGCTGATGTAGCACATACATACCTCTCAAGCTGTTAGCATGGGTCAGTATGGGCCAAGCAATAACAAATGCAGGTACACAACTACACAGAACAGTTTCACATAATGTGGACTTATATAACTACGAAGGTGTTCTTTAAGCATATTTGGTAATAAATTGCATTCCTGGTAATCATTTTTCTGGTAATCTTGTGGGAGATGGATTAGGCAGTTTTAATTACATTATGCGAAATTGTGACACATGATAGGCATGTTTGTATACAGTACATAAACTAGACATCTGTCATGCCTTAGTTGGCAGGCATGGGAATAGAACCCAACAGCTGTGACTGCAGGGGACATCTGCAAATGATGTAACAATTAACTGCAGCAACATAGTACAAACATGCATGGAGTACAATCATTCTGGAAATACTTAGACAGATTTCTTTAGGAATCAACAATGCTGCTTAACACTTTATTGGTATTAATGATAAATGTCTGTGTAGTCCACACATAATATCTGCCCATAGAATGGAATACCTCATCCATATACTTTTATTACCTGGAGTAGGAGGAACAGATATTGGCCTGGAGACAGCCTTGGACAATACTATGAGTTAAGCAATACAGTCTGATGGTCATTACTTTTGCATTTTACAGTTATCACAGTGCTACACTTGACTGCAGCAACCTTACCATAGACAAGCAATGCATACAGCTCTGCTGCAATGGTTATGACAATACAGTCTTGCTGTAAACCATTTTGCTTACTGTTATAGGTGCTGTTTATTTTTTATTGCAATACAGTTATTATTGTTCATTTATTGCACTACAGTTCTACTTGCCCATGTATTGCACTACAGTTTTTATTGTGTATACTTTATTGCAGTAAATGCTTTACTCTTTCTTGCTTATTGCACTACAGTTAGCATAATAAATCTGTACTTGCCACACTCATGGTGGAACCAGGCCAGTCGCTTGGCATGGGACTCAACATTGCAAGTCCTCTCAGCTGCAGCTGTTGGAAGAGAAGCACACCATTATGTATATCAGTTTTCTAGACATTCAGCTTCCAGTTTGATAAAACAGTAGAAAACATACTTACATATTTGTGAGACAGTCCCAGCTCTTGCCTCTTGGACCCAGGTGTCCAAGGTTCCCCTTTTCTTCCTCTTCAGGTCATCATAATGGTGACAACACTGCTCACCAGTTTGGTGGACACCAGTAGCACTGGTAAGTTCCCTGGCCAACTGGTCCCAGGCCTCTGCCTTATATTCTGAGCCCTAGAAACCACCCTGCATCAGCTTGGGTTCATAATTCTTTACCAGGAGCCCAACAAAGACCTTGGACTCCTGAACACCCCATCTCTGCACCTGAAAGAGTGCACCCTCTCCAACACCACCTGGCATATCCACAGATAATCATACTCCAAAAAAAATGGTGCAGAATTTCTGCCTATTGTGCCTAATATAGGCTGTTTTCTACCCTTACACATCATTGAGCAACATTCAAAAAACCTCAGTGTAGCTTAGCAGCGTGCAGACCAGCTAAGCAGAGCTTAGCACCATGCAAACAGTAGTATTCGTTAGCATGTTTAAGCAGTGCTCAGAAGAGTGCAGCAGTGCCATATTTCACATTTTTTTTTAAATTAAACATATATACTAAATAAAATCACAGACATCTTATGACTGATATGAACTCGAATCCAGGCCCTTCTAAGCATTATGCTGTAAGTCTACCCATTTAGCTACTTGGATATTATAAAAACTAATGTACCTTCACATATACTACTGAGCTACCTGTTAGTGTTGCTGAGCACTGCACTGCACTGCACACACACTCTTAAATAGACCCCAAAATAAATAATTAATTACAACTGGTTTCTATTTTTAGATGTCTGACAGCTGTCGGCAATGTATGCATAAGTGCCACTCGGCTCTGAGGATAATCATATCACTACATCTATACATAAGAAAGATGTGCATGCTAAGAAATATACCCATAGAGCCAGTATGCATGCTAATCATATATTTAAGGGTGTAATGAAAAGTCAGCTGTTATGAGCTGGTAGGCTGAATACTAATAATGGGAGATGTGAACAACGAATGAGAGGATTGCTGATTTTAAGGAGATGGGCTATCATGCTGACTGTTTAGAAGAGTTGAAAGTGGAAATTTTGAGTACAAGGAATGATATGGCTAAACCATACTTCTCCAATAGGGACTTTAGTTTGGATAAAAGGGGATCTAATGAAAAATGTGATTATTTACAATAACTGACAGCATTTAATAGAAGAACAAAGGAGGTTAAAAGTATTATTTCTAAGAATTGGGGTTTACTATCTTCTGTAGCAGAAATTAGAAATATTATAGGAGATGAACCTAGTTTTTCTTATAGGAGTTGTAGTAGCCTGAAGAAAAGTTTATGTTACAAGGATTTGAAGGTGGATGAAAACAGACCAATAAACAGAATAGGGGACCGACCTTTCCATGCCATAACTGCATGTTTTTTTTTTTTTTTAATTTATTTATTTAACATTTGTTGACTGGGAAAGTCCAACTAGGTTCCACAGATCCTGTTTTCAGCGGAGGCCCAGGGAGAAATGCTCCAGAAGCATGTCTTTAGAATGTGGGAGGAAACCCACGCGAATGCAGGGAGAACATGCAAACTCCACACAGAAGGTACCCCAGCTGAGAATCGAACCAGAGAACCTCTTGCTGTGAGGCGACAGCATTAACCGCTGCACCACTGCGCCGCCCAATGTGTTGCCTTGACATATTGACAGACAATGAATTTATATACCCGCTAACAAAAAAGAAATATAGTTTTGCAGCATCTGCCATTTGTAATACCAATAATATAGTCTATCTTGCCACTTGTGCAACATGTACAGCTTTTTAGGTAGGTAAATCAATGCACAGGTTTAAAGATAGGATTATTGAACATAAATCTGATATTATAAGGAAGGTACCTACAAACCCCCTCTCTAGACATATTGTGAATGTAGGCTCTGAACATATGTTTAGATTTTGGTTTATGAATGTTATTTATCCGAATGCTAGGGGGTGATAATAATATCCTAGAGATGAGTGAATATGAATGGATTATAATACTACAGGCATATGTTAAATGCAGAATTAATACAAGTGTGAGTCTTAAGCGAGTATTGAAAAAGAAGATGATGGCTGTCAGGAAATAATTAGAATAGACTCTGCATTTTATTTACAGAAGAATGTTTAAAAATGGATTGTTTTGTATATAAGGAGAAAGTTTTTTCATAAACATTTTTCATATACGTTTTTAATTCTAAACTTGTTGTGATGTATTGTTTTGTATATAAAATGATGTACACCTTTAAGAAGAACTTGTTAACATTTTGAGCTGTGTCATTTTATTGATTGTACTTAAGGAAGGGATATGGTTTTTATTTTGCACACTGATGAAGGATGAAGGTCAGAAAGCTTTGTGATCTATTAAAGTGCTATTCTTTTGCGTCAAGTGTTTCCTTCAGCCGGATTATATTTTCTACTTGGATTTGTTTGTGGTTGCAGTGACGGTTTACCATAGAGCTGATCCTTGTTTGTATCTGTCTTAATAAGCCTAGCCGTGTTATAACCTTGTTCACTTATTGACAAAGTTTTATGGTCTATATTTGCAGTGTGAGTCTATGATCAGCACTGACTGCCCTTATCCAAGGGGGACATAGATAATACCATGGGTAAATTTACGGTCTCTCATCCAGTTGTCTAAGTTACACTTAAATAGGGTCATTGAGGAGCTCTGTTTTACATGAATTGGGAGTTTGTTCCAGAGGAGTGGCAATCTCTGGCAATATATCTGTTTGTCCAGCATGTAAAGTTAATGTTGCAGGCTATTCTAAGATCCCTAGAGCAAGTGAATTTTGTCCCATTTGACTTCTGGATGTGCAGAATTTCCATTAGGCAGGGTCCGAGACTGCTCTGTAGGCCAGGCACAAGTTGCTTTTCAGCAGCCTATAAATCACAGAGTCCAGTGACAAGGCCTTCAATCTGTCCATGTAGGTCATGTGCTGAAGGCCATGAATTTTCTTGGTGAGAAGCCTCTGAGGTCTTTCCAGCTGCTGCAGGTTTTTAGTGAGGTACTTATGGAAGGGAGCATTGTACTGTATTAGTGGTCTGATGAGGGATGAGTACAGGGAGTTATAACATCCTTAACTCTCAATGCAATGCCCTTACTTATGAGATGTGCAACATGGAAGGCCTTCCTTACCACTGAGGACACATGGTGATCAAAGTTAAGCTTGCTATCAACCCGTGTTCCCAAATCTCTCATCATAGGGTTTGAGCTAAGGGGGGGGGGGTTCTGTTAATATCGTAACTTGCAGGGACTTCCTTTTTGCTGAAAGGGATGATAATGCATTTTTTGTGTTCAGTTTAAGTCCATGGCTTTGGCACCAATAATTTATCTATGTAAGCCCTTTTTGTAGTATGTCAACATCATTTGAGGGACTCAATGATTTCTCCTAGTTTGCAGTTATCAGCAAAATTGGTAAGCCACAGGCCATCTTTTTTTGCCTGGACTTCTGAGAAATAGTTTCCAAACAGTAGGGGGCCCAGCACAGATCCTTGTGGTACACCACTGGTAACTGGTCTGCTAGTAGAGGTGGAATCCCTAACTCTGACTGCATGCATTCTGTTGCTGATCCAGTTGGCTACCCATTTAGTGACATATGGGTTAATTCCCAGCTGGGTGAGTTTCTCAATGATGCCTAAGTGGGGGATTGTATAAAAAGCCTTGGCTAAGTCAAGATAGGCTGCATGCACTGTTTTGTCTTCATCCAGGGCTTTGGTGACATTCTTGAAGAAGTCCACCAGGTTTAAGAAGCATGATCTACTTTTAACAAAGCCAGATTGGGTTGGTTCAAAAGTATGAAGGTCACCTATGTCTTTGTTGATAAGTTCCATGATGATTCTTTCTATGACGTTGTAGATAAGGCTGGTTAGGCTTATGGGTCTATAGTTCCCAGAGTAGGTTAATGGACCCCCTATGTACAAGAGAATTACTGTGCTGTTTTCCACTCTGCTGCAACAAAAACAGTACTTAGACTGTGGTTGAAAAGAGTGTCAAGTGGTAATACTAGGTCCTGTTTTAGACCATTTAATAGGCAGCCTGGGATGTTATCCGGTCTGATAGAAGCTGAGTTTTTGGTGATGGAGAGTGTGGTTATGACCTGTTCTTTAGAAATACTAGGTAGAGGACTGGTGACCGGTATGCTTTGGGGTATGTCTTGTAGGGACAAGGGGCTGAAGTTTGCACCAAAACTGTCTGCTAGCAGGTTGGCAATATCCTCAGGGTCGGTATAGTGATAACATCCACTACTAGTTTGGCACAAAGCTGGGCCTTCCTTTTTAGATTTCTGACACAGCTAAAGAATGCCTTGTGATTATCCTTAGCTAGGGATGCTAGTTTAGCTTCATAATTGGCTTTAGAGGCCTTTATAAGATATCTAATTTGCTTGTTCAAGCTGTGGAAGGTGTCTTTCCTCTGTTGAGTCAGTTCCCTCTTGTTCTTAGACATTAGTTTCTTTCTCTTGCGGTATAACCTATTTATGTTTGATGTCCACCAGGGTGGCTTGTTTTTTTGTGAGGATCTTGTTTTAATCCATTCAGGTACAGCTGAGTCTATACATATGTATAGGTGTTTATACAGGGCATTTGTGTACACCTCTGAATAGGAGTCATTGTTGACAGTGGTACCATGGGGGTTGAAACTATTTATGCCATCACTTATGAGGCTAGTTTGCTTTGGAGAAATTGTTCATCCTTTTTGCTCTTGATCTGGGGTCAGGTATGATTGTTACTTCGAGCAAGACTGATTTATGATCAGACATTACCAGGGAGGGCAACACATAGGGGGTAGTGCAGAGACCCCCTATGTTGGTGAGTACTAAGTCTAGGACATTCAAATCCCTTGTGGAGGCACAGACTACCTGTTCCAGAGCATTTGTATTAACAAAGTCCAGGAACATTAGGACAAGCATGTTTCTGCTCATATATGACTCCCAGTCAATGGAAGGGCAGTTGAAATCACCCATGACCAAGGTGTGTGGCTGTAAAATGAGTGATTCAAGTAGGTTCAGATAGGCAGAGTGATTCTTCTGCTTCATGGTGGGGGACCTATAGCTAACAATGATATTGAAGGAGGTTTCACCTACAGTTAGTTGGACTTGGACTAGCTCTATGGGAGTGGTACTGTTTTGAGGTGTATTTGTCTTTAATGAAGATGGATACACCTCAGCCTTTGGTTCTTTTACACTCATTTTGAGGTTTGAATGAGTGGAAGGCATTGTAGCCCTGCATGGCTAGGGTGTTCTCTGTGGCCTCAAACCATGTCTATATGACTGCACAGACATCGGCATCTTCCAAGGTAAGGAGTGCTTCCAGTTACTGCAGTTTCCAATTTAGACCCCCAGCATTAAGCAGCATAACCTAATTTGCAGTCAGCTGTAAACCTGGTTAGCCACAGCTCTTCTGTTTTGGCCTGGACTTCTTATAAGTATATGCCAAACAAGAGGGGGCTCAGCACTGACCCTTGTGGAGCCCCACCAGTGACAGGTTTGCTGGTAGAGGTGAAGTCTCCCACTTTGACTGTTATTGCTCTGTGAGCCAGTTTGCAAACCATTTGACAAAATAGGAGTTGATATTCAACTGGGTTAGTTTGTCAATGATGCCTGAATTTAGGATTGTGTCAAAGGCCTCGGCCAAGTCAAGATAGGCTGTGTGCACAGTGTTTCCTTCATCTATGGCTCTAATCACATTCTCAAAGAAGTTCACCAGGTTTAGCAGGCATGACCTACCCTTGACAAAACTGAACTGGGATGGATCTAGGGTTTGGAGGTCACCTATATCCTTATTTAAGAGGTCCATGATGATTCATTCCATTGCCTTATAGATGAGGCTGGTTAAACTTATGGGTCTATAGTTACCCAGGTCTGTTGCTGAGCCGTCCTTGTAGAGGGGGAAACAGTCATTGCTTTCCATTCAGTGGGGACAAATCCAGTACTCAGGCTGTGGTTGAATAGGGTGCCTAGTGGAATAGCTAGCTCTTGTTTTAGAACATTAAGAATGTAGCCCAGAATGCCATCTGGTTGCATGGAGGCTGTGTTCTTAGTCTTGGAGTGAGTATTAATAAGTTGCTATTTGGAGATGTAGGGAGAAAATGCTGAAGACATGGCTTGTGGTATGCTTGGGGGGATAGGGGTGAAATTTCAACAAACCTGTCTGCTAGCAGGTTTGCAGTTTCCACAGGGTCAGTGTGTGTGATACCATCCACAATTAGTTCATCTCACATCTGAGTCCTACCTTTTAGGTTGCTGACGTAGCTTTAGAAAGCCTTATGGTTATCCTTGGCTATGGTTGCTAAATTTTTCTCATCATTGCTCTTTCAGGATTTTACAATCTGTCTTATTTGCTTGTTTTTGCCAAGGAGGGTGCATTTCCAGTTCTGGGTTCTCACTTTTGTTTTTTTAGACAGCAGCCTCTTTCGCTTACTGTATAATATTTTAATGCTAGACATCCACAAGGATGGTTTGTTTTTTTCTTGAGTATCTTGCTTTAATACTATCAGGCATGGCTATACATTTGTGTAGATGTTTATACAGGGCATCAGTGTATACCTTAGTATAGACATCAATGCCATCTGTAGAAACTGGGGATTGGAAGATGTTTATACCATCCCTTAGGAGGGTATAGTTAGATGTGGTGAAGCTTTTTAACCTGACTTCTCCTTTGGGGGAATTCTGGTGCTATTACTACTTCAAAAGTGACTGATTTATGGTTGAATTTAACCATTGCAGATCCTACATTTGAGGCATTGTGTCAGTCACTCATATTGGTAAGGACCAGATCTAGAATATTTGAGCCCCTTGTGAGGTGATGCATTATTTTTTCCAGGCCATTTGAGCTAACAATGTCCAGGGACTTTTGTGTGAGTGAGTTTGAGCTTGTATAAGTTTCCCAATTAATGGAGGGATAGTTGAAATCACCCATGATTAGAGTGTTAGGCTGTACTTTAATTGTTCAGTGTAGGTCTAAATAAGCTGTGTGGGGTTCTTAGTTCATGGAAGGGGACCTGTAACTGATGATGACATGAATGAGGGGGTCATATCTGCAGTAATTTGGACTTAAGAGTAATTTCATAGAGTTATGTTGTCTAACCAGTCTAGAGGCATAATTATCTTTAATGAAGACAGATACTCCACCTCCTTTACTTCTCACACCTTCAATTTGTGGTCTGAAAGTGTGGAAGCCATTGTAGCCTTGCAAGGCCAGGGTAGTTTCTGTGGCCTTGAACCAGGTTTCTGTGACTGAACAGATGTCAACATCTTCCAGGTAGAGGAATGCTTCTAGAGAGTGCACTTTCTGATTTAAACTACTAGTGTTTAGCAGCATGACCCTTAGTTTCTTTGTGTTGATATTTTCATGTCGGAAATTTTGTTTCTGTGACCTTGCCTAAAAAAGACATCATGGGGGAGGTAAGTGAGTTAGCCAGCAACCAAAAGCCTAGGGGTGCCAGGTGAAGATCATCTCTGGCAAAGCAGCTTGGTCTATCCACTGTCATCCCAGGCTGACAGGAACTGGATCTCCTTAGAGTGACACCAGAAACTAAGTCAATTATTGAAGTTAATCATTTTATGTTTATATTGTGGTATCATCTTAGGCAAGGGTTAAATGCTGCTCAGAGTTAGGGACATACCTGCCTAGGACACATATTCAGAGAGTTGTTCACACCAACATGGCATAACCAACATTTTAGGAACCTCACGATGATGGATAAGGCACAGTCTTGGGAATACAGTTATACAGATTCTTGGCTGAGGCCAATGATAATTAAAGCAGTGGTGTCACCTAAAGCTACTCAGGAGGAAGGCGGGAACAGGGGAGGGGCCTGTTTGGTGTCTAATGCAGGAAGAAGTATATGGACAGGCAACACTGTGGTGCAGCGGTTAACATTGTCGCCTCACAGCAAGAGGTTTTTGGCTTGATTCATGGCTGGACTGCCTTCTCTGAGGAGTTTGCATGTTCTCCCTGCATTTGCTTGGGATTCCATTGAGTACTCCTGTTTCCTCCCATAGTCTAAAGACATGCATCTGGAGTATTTCTCCCTGGGTCTCTGCTGAAAATAGGCTCTGCCCTAGTTAGACTTTCCCAGTCAACAAATAATAAATAAATAAATAAATAAATTTAGACTTGCACATGTTTGCTCTTTCTGGGTAGGGGTTAACAGTGGAGTATGGTACTGGCATAAGGAAAGAGTTCAGGGAGACTGCTGGCCACTAATGTCACAAGACAGTGTTAAGCCAGGGTCATTAGGAGACTCTAGTATTATAAGAAAAGGAAACTTTAGGAGACCATGAGGATCATTTCCCTATTGGGAAATGGCTAGAAGGCCAGCCATTGCATCCCACTGTTAAGACTGTGGTTTCATGGGGGTGGCTAACACACTACCCAGATAGGGAGTTAGGCCAGGAGTTCATATGTTGTTTTATCATCAGGTTTCCAATTAAATCATCAGTTCAAGGATGTGAGCATGAGTCTAGCAATCTGCAGTCAATGAAAAGCAAAGAAATGCAAAGAGGACATTGTGTAAGTATTGCTTAACAAGAAGGTTCAAACAGGCAGGATTTCATGTCCTGCGGTATCACTGTCTCTTACCAACTATAGAGTTTTGCCATTGGGGCTGGTTCCTAAAAAGAGGCTGGGTGGATATTGCTTGATTCATCATCTATTTGAGGAATGATGATATCAAAAAGTGTGATGAGACAGTGCAGTATACTTTCTTGGATAATGTTAAAGTGATTCATAGTTTCAAAATCCATAGTTAGTCAAGTTAAGAGATTGAATCAGTTTATTAGCTGTTGCTAATTCAGGAGTAGGACTGGCCAATATTACCGATGTGTTTAAAAGGAAGGTTTTATTTTGACAAGGCCATGTCTATGGGTTGTGTGGTAGCTTGAGTGATGTTTGAGAAATTCACCACAGTACTGCAGTGGTTATGGAGGTAGTGAACACTTGATCAGAGGGTGCTACATTATTTGGGTAACTTTCTTTTGGTTTGTGTGGATAGAGATGAGCAAGTTCAGTGTTTCTTAGAAATGGGTTCTTAATGAAGGGTTCCAGTAGCAAATGATAAACAAGAGGGATTATCGGAGGTACTGAACTTCTTGGGCTTAGCAACAGATGCAAAGGTGAAATATTTTAACTTACCAAATGATGACCTAGTGACCTTGCACTAAAAAAAGTTCGGTGTGTTAGGACAGTTGAGAGTCAGCATGAAAGATATGATGGAATTTTTGGGTTTGCTGAATTTTGCTTTCAGAGTGATAGTGTCCAGGTAGACCATTTAACAGGTTGTTGGCAAACTTGCTAAGCAGTAACATCATAGAATGAGGTTATCTAAGATGGTTAAGGAATATCTGTCAATATGAAAGAAGTATTTTTTGTTACATTTTAATGATGTGGCAATACATCAGGATGATTCGGTGTCATCTGATGCTTTACAGTTGGATATAGATTTGGAAGGGTATTAAGCAAGGTGGGCTGTCGATAATAGAAAATGGTTTGTGACAATTTGGTCAGAGGACTGGACAAGGTAGATAAAAGACATTACCATGTTGGAGTTGATGCCTATTTGGGTTGCTATTGTTGGTTGGCAAAGCATGCCAAACAATAAGACATTTTTTTTTCATTCTGACAAGAAGTCAGCAGTTCAGGAGTTAGTAAAGTGGTCAGCAAGATATGTAGAGATTCAGGCTTTATTGAGGAATCTGGTTTTGTTCTCACAGTCAATTTGTCTTTTTCTGCAAAGTATATTCCAGGTAGGCTGAATGTGTTGGCTGATAGCTTGTCTCATTTTGAGTTTCATGGGTTCTAGGCTGTAGCTCAAGAATCAGAAGATCGACTATCAGCAGTGCTAGAGGAGGTTTGGTGGACTGGCTGTTTGTAGCTGGGTGGTTGATACAGCAGTCTTGGTCTAGACTGACTAAAAATGTTTATAAAGCAGCTCTGCTAGCTTCTGATTCTTTTGTTGGAGACTTGCCTCTGCAGGATCGGGTTTGGTCAGAGGGGATTAATGGTGTGCTATACTATTCACAGGTGGGACTTGGGGGACCATGAGATCCATTTGAGTTCATTTGGCAGCACTATGTTAGTAGTGGTGGATTTTAAGGATGTCAAAAGACTGGGAAAGTGTGATAAATGCAGTGGTTGATAGAAGGCCACCAACTGATAGACAGCTGCTTTGTGTAGTATTGAAGGGTTTGCATGCGGTTGTGTCCAACTTTGAGTTGTATGTGTTATAGGCTACTCTACCATTTTTCTGTTTGAAGGTGGCACTTGAAATTTGCAAGCTTTTAGGAAAGCGTTAGATGGCCATGTGTATAGTGAAGAAAGCAGGTTTGATTTTACTTGGCCAGATCAAAGACATTTCAGGTGGGTAAAGGTCAACATATAGTTTAGAAAGAAATAACTGATGAGTTGTTGCTCTGTCAAGTGAGATGGGCACAGTCTTGGAAGAATGTAATCTTACCTGGCAGTAACAGCTTAGTTTTTTTTTTTCAGTTTTTGGATAGCAGGCCTGTTAATGCCAGGCAATTTGATGAGGTTTGAAGGAAAGCACTGAAATGTCAGTTTACTATTGATGAAAGGTATTCAGTGCATTTTTTTTTACAGATGAGGTTATTAAAAGAAGAAGTATGTGAACGTCAAGGGCTTTTATCACATAAATTAGATAAGTTATTAAGGGATGGTGTGGTTTGTTGTCAGTTCTGTTTGATTACTGTTGTTCTTTAGCTTTACAGGATGTAGGATAATTGTAATTTTGGGTCAATCTTTGATTTTGTTTTGGATGGCTAAATGAGCTGCAGTTATAAATGGAAGCTCTTTTTTGGGTCTTGACAAGAGTCTGTGGGTCATGATGTGCCAAGGATGTACAGGGATGCATTGCAGTCAGTTTTTGCAAGTGGTAGAATTTTACTCAGTAGCTTCATAGCTGAGTTTTATTGTGGTTCATATGGTGGGGGTAACACTTTAGGTATGGTCCATAAACAAATTTCTTATCATGAATAGCAAGGGACTTGTAAATGCAGCAGAGATTCTCAGGATCAGTGTCTGGTCAACTGTTATTCCTAGGTTAATTTAGAAGGGGGTAAGCAGAGTGGTAGGAATAGAGGTTGCATGTTGCATAACGTTCATTAATCATAGGGTTCTAAGAGCAGCTGTATCTTTGGGTTATTTGGAATAGATGCATTGGGACTTTGCAGACAAAGAACTGGCTTGGTTTAGGCAAGATAGAGTGCATTTGGGTGAGCTTGGTCACGATCAGGTTAATATGCACGTGTCCTTTTTACATGAAGATTTGCTGTGCATAATAAAGTTCTCTAGTCTGTGATCTAGATTTTAAAAATCTGGATGGTTTATGAGGTGTTTTACTGACTATCTTATACTTAAACAGATATGAAGGGGACAGTGAGCTGTGAAAGCCTGTTTGCAAGTTATATTGATTCTATGATATCATGGGGCCATTGTTTCCTTTTATTGATTGATGAAAGGTTGATGCCCAAGAAGGAGCCTTTATTAACCCTAAGTGTTCTTGAGTTGGGTTTTCTTTCTCTCCCATCCTGTATTTTATTTGTTGGACTAGGCTGGAAAATGATGTGGTTTTATTTTAGCTTTGTTTTTTTCTTGAAGTACAGTGATGGCACAGACCATTTTTTTTAAACCAAAGCCCTTTTCCTCCTTAGAAATTATGGCCTCCATACATGTTATTTTTGCTCTACTATAAACTTGACTTCATTTGACTGTGGCCTTTATCATTTGTTCTATAACTAGTAAATTTATGGTGTCAAATATGCTAATTATTGGAACTGATAGCAGGCAAACATTATCTGCCCTGGAGGAATGCTTCAGTTTATGTTAACTCCTTCTTCTTCTTCTTTCAGCTTTTCCCAGTTAGGGGTCAACACAGCGGATCACCTGCCCACTCATGATTGGCAGTGGGGTTTTATGGTGTTGAGTTGCCAGCCCTGCACCCAGCCTTCCACAGGAGGCATACACACGCACACCTAGGGACAATTTTGAGTGTCCAATCCACCTACAGCATGTCTTTGGGATGTGAGAGGAAACAGGAGCACCAGGAGGAAACCCACGCAACCACAGGGAGGACATGCAGACACTGCATAGAAGGCATCCCAGCCGAGGATTGAACCGGAGAACCTCTTGCTGTGAGGCGGCAACACTAACCGCTGCACCACTGTGGCCACCCCTTCAGTTTATGTTAACAATGATGCTTAATAACTATACTGTTAGATGATGATCCCTTATTTAATCATCTTTCATTATTTATTCTCCCATTCCTAACTTTGCCTCTCTTTTTTAATGGCACATGGGATCAGACACCTATGGCTGATAGGTATTTGAATGCTTTAAGTCAGCAGGCAGATGCAGTTTAGTAATATCCGAGGGGATAATCCTCAGTATTACTGTTGCTTACTGCATACTGTGCTCCCCTATGAGGTTAGAAAAAATGTGGAAGAAGATATTAATCTTCCTATTACTCTGAGGGCCACACCCCCGAGCTGTTTTTTAAATAATTCTTTGTATTCTTGTTGGAAAGTTGGGAAATATTTCAGGCTGGAAATATTATGAATTTTAATTTTGTACATAGTCCCTGCTAGTTTGTTTATCCTTCCCCCTTTTATTGGCACCACTTTTGTTTCTCTCAATGCCAGGGAACATCTCTGCATCCCATGTATCTGCAAAATGTTGGCAGCGGTTATTTTAACAAAAAAAGGGATAGTGATTGGAATATAGCTGGGTGTTTTTCTACTGAAGATGGGTCTGTAATAAGGGGTGATATTAAGCAATAATGCCCAGCATGCTGTGTATTGTTGTAGAGATAACTGACGCTCAGGGCTGCACTGAGGTCTAACAGGAGGGTCAGAGGGCATGGAGGGCATTGTTGCACTTAATGAATAGGGTCTATGTTAAATTATTTTGTATTTTTTTAATTACTATATGTATTTATTTAATATTTTTAATGTAAAATAGTTCTTCTGCTTAATGTTTCAAACTTGCTGTTGTATATGTAACTGTCGTTGGAGGAAATATTTTACATCCAGAATATTAGTTTAGCAAGTATTTAATGTTTGCACACATGCTGTCTCTCTCTCAAACACACTCACATACACACATATTTAGAAGCAGTATACATTTAAAGCACACATGATTAAACTGTTAATAATGCCAGCCATTAAAATTTTCATACCTGCATACCTCTCGACTGTCCAGATTTTCACAAAATGTTTGGATTTTTACTTTGTTCTGTTCCTAATAACCATTTGCTTTGCTGGAAAATCATTGTAGGTTGAAGTCACTAAATAATGACTTACATTTGACTTTCAGACTTCATCTGCTTCAGAAAATACATGCTAAAACAAATCCTGTTATTCTAGCAACTTTCTAATTTTATAAGAGCAATATTTAAAATCTGCCCCTATTTCTATGCCTTTGGCCCAGTCAGTATTTTAGCCTGTGCCCAGATTTAAAATGTTCAGATTTTCAGTTTGCTCATTCCCTGACAATGAATAATCGGATGTCACAGTCTGTGATTTTGCAACCAGACATGTTGATTTGGGAGGTAAAATAATTGTCTGGCTGCTACAAGAATATGTTCATGGGCATTTTGTTATTACAGGGCAAATTATCTTTATTTTCTCTACCTTAAATAGAGTGATAGCCTAAAAAACATAGAATATTGGTGTTGAGTTTGGTAGTTTCATGGGAAACGTATTTTTGAACATGGACATGATAGATTGGGAATCTATTATTATACCATCCCTACAGGATCAAAGCATTATTTGTCAGATGACAGGCTAGTATCTGTAAAGCTAGGATTTTTTTTTGAATG
The DNA here is from genome assembly GCF_019279795.1 of Protopterus annectens. Classification (NCBI taxonomy): domain Eukaryota; kingdom Metazoa; phylum Chordata; order Ceratodontiformes; family Protopteridae; genus Protopterus; species Protopterus annectens. The sequence goes on from NC_056745.1 coordinate 1,358,312,633, forward strand.
AACATTTTATTCATAAGTGCTCACCTCTGGAAGTACTTTTTTTTCTTTCTCTCTATTCCATTCAGTTGTTGAGTTCTCCTATATCAAGTTGGAGTTGGAACCTCCAAAGCTATGCAAACTTCCTTCGCTGTTTTGTGCAGTGAAAGGATTTTCTGGACCTCCTAGTGAAGGTAACTAATGCCTTTTTGTGTGCACAGGTTTGGTATATAGATAATTATTATCATGTCTGTGATCATAAGCAAGTTGTCATGTGTTCAATACATAGATGTAAAGAAATTCATCTTGAAGAGTAGAGAGTAGAAAAGCTGACTAGGTAAATCTTGAATCTACGTTGAGAACACATAGCTACTTATGATCAAATAAACAAAGTCATAAATCTTTTTATTATAGGGCACTACACCTGCTGTCATGTAGTATTAATTTCGGAAAAAAGTGTAGGAACATCTTGTTGCTGTTCTGCGAAGGCCACTATGCATGTTGTATCACACGATTAGAGCACAACAACTCTGAAAACCATGCATAATAAAACTTATAATGTGCCTCTGACATCAGACAGGTGCATAACAGGGTTGTCTTTTTCCAGATTTCAATATGTAATAAGCATGCTTTATATGCCACAATATTTTAATCAAGTTTTAGTATACCTTTAAATGTACACTGCATGCCAGGGTACAGACGTTCTTGACATAAAGAGTGAAAAAGGTAAAGGGCATATAGGCTCAGCTTAAAACACTCTTTCAGGTCTAGAGCCTGTACACAAGAGTACTTGTTAGAAAGGATTTAGACAGACAGATAAATACCAGTATCTGTAGGAGCACGGAAGTCACACATAACAGGCTTATACTGCAATATTATAAAATGTCACCCAGGGTGTTTATACATTTGGCATCTAAATGCAAGCCAAAACTGAGAAAGGCTGGGCTTCTGTGTTCACTTTTGGAAAAAAAAAATGGAGTACACCTGGTAAAAAGCACAAACAAACACAGGTACCAGTCGCAGTGAACGAACCACCAAAAGCTACTCAACAGTTGTAAAGTGCCTGGGAAAACTGCCACAACACGTTTTCTGTATAAATGCAGGCTGTTAGGAAAAGATGAGGTCACCAGATCAAAAATCCAATTTATTGAAGTATAAAAGAAAACTGCCACAACACGTTTTCAATGGTTTTGGTGGTTCGTTCACTGTGACTGGTACCTGTGTTTGTTTTTCTGTGTTCACTTTTGCTAACATCAGTTAAAGAAGCTGATAGAATAAGTCATAATTTAGAAATACTAAAAGGTTACTATTAGGAGATATACGGATGAAACTGAGGGATGAATAAAACATATTGTACTCAGGTGTGGGCCAGTGATTGCTGCACTTATGTTACTCTTCACTCTGATGATAGTAAAACCTCTGTCTTAGCTATAATATCTAAAGTGGGTGCAGAACATGGCTCTGATAACCTGAAATCTCCAAATGCTCCCTAACCAGATGGGCGAGCTTTGTGGTTATTCTTATAAAATATTTAAACCATGTAACTGTTATTTTTAATTCAAAACTGTTTTTAAATAATGTAACTGATATCAAGGTTGTTTAAATAATGAAACTGATGTTCATAAATAAAACTGATGGCAAATGATGTCCACAATGTCTGTATAATGGAGCTTTTCTCCCTGGGCCTCTGCTGAAAAAGGAACCACTCAGTTGTACTTTCTTGGTAAACAAATGTCAATAATAAATAAATAAATTAATACATTTTGGTGGGCTTGTACTGCAACTACTAAGACATCAGACATGCTGTTATCCTAGAAGCAGTTGTCTAGGGCACTGATTCTAAAACTAAGTAAATACTCTCTTTTACTAAGTAGTTAAATCCTGTTTCATTACTGAAGGTATATCATAGGGTATTTACATGGATTTGTGCAATAAATTCAAACTATATCTCCATATTTTCAAACATAGCAACCAGAGGGATTTTGTCCAGGCAGCAGCAGAAAGAGCCTAATGATTGTAAATAAAAGTCAAAGTGATGGGAGCTGGGTGGTAGCTGCTTGATATAGATAAAACATCTGATCTAGTAGAATGCAACCATCTTTCTACGGTAATAAATTGTCATAATTTACCAGAACAGTTAATTACTGGTTCTTCTCTTGTTTTACTTATCAGAAGTTCATCATCATAGTTAAACTAAAATCCTTTATCTCCACCAGGTTGAAAATTGTGTAAGGAATTCAAGAGGTAAGCCCCTCTCCTAACTTCACATTTATTTGTTATGAGTTTAGAGCCAACTCCCTCTCTAATTAGGGCTAGATTATTTTATTTTGCATTTGTTAGCTAGATTGGTTGTCTGGTAAGAAGACTCTTTCCGGCTACAACTCAGACCAAATATGACAAGAGTAAGATAGAAAAATAATTAATCAATAGTTCACAAAAAAGAAGAATTCATAGTGCATTGAAGTTGGGAATAGAAATATAGCTATTTAGTCTTTTCAAGTAATCACAAATTTGATTTCTGAATTTTTATTTGAAATCTCTAGTTCTGAAATTAATTTCCTTGATGTAAGTATTCTTAAAAATGATGAAGGCAACTTAAAAACATTGTAAGAAGAATTCCCATTTACACAGGAACAGCATGCATCCATCTTTTATTTTTAAAACTATTATGTATGGCAGCATGCTAGGAGCAGCTAGGCTAACTATTGAAGATGGTGTGGTGGAAGTTCTGGATGATCTTTCAACAGACATAATAGAAAGAAAATATAATGAAAGGAAGCATATTGTTTTAAAAATAATGGCAATAAGTAAATATAGAGACAGCACATCTCCATTTTTGAGGTTATTAAGCTTTTGAGTTCTAATAATATGGGAGAATATGTGTTTTGTGAAATCTTTAAAAATAACTGGCAAATTCTGAAGACAGATCTTCAAACTGGAGGTATTGTAGGTGATTCACACAGCTTTACATTTAAGAATAAGAAGTTTAAAAAGTCAGCTATGGGATGCCAAAAGATGTTGCTAAGTCTGATAGAAAAAGGACATACATGTGTTAAGATTGTAGTGCATGCAAACATATTTGTAATGATGTTTTTGTATATCCAGTTTCTAATTAAAAGTTCTATTTTCATTATTATGCAGATTGTAAAACAAGATGTGATTCATTTGGCAGTATGCCAGATATGCAAGTCATTTTATGTTGGCAAAACCAATTAAACATTGAAAGAATGTATTTTAGAACATATTAATGATATAGATAAGCAGAATGTGAATAATGCTCTAGCTAAACACGTTCTTTCTATGGCACCTAATCGTAATTTTAAATTTCTGACTGTCTATGTCATGAAGCTAAAAAGTAGAGCTGGAGATGTGAATTACACTAAAAGTCAAGAATATAGATGGATAGTGGAGTTAAATGCAACACATAATCCAGGTTTGAATGATAGGAGTTAAATGCAACACATAATCCAGGTTTGAATGATAGGATGTCATTGAAGCCTATTTCGAAAAGCAGAAGACTTAAACATTAAGCTATACCTTTAAGTAATTAAAATGGATACAGTTTTAATGATCATATGATCTGCTGATGGTTACATAAAAATGTAATTGAATCAACAAAGGTTTCTAAACTTTATGACACAACTGTAAAAATGCATTTGTATAGTTATTATTTTCTGCATTTATTAAAGTATTTATATCAATTAATAGTGTCCACATCTAATTTTATTTTTTAATAAATGAGTATAATAAAATATTTGTACATAGTACACAACATTCTGTGATTGCATACTAAATTAAATTAAGGATAATAAACTAAGTGGAACATAGCCAGACACTAGTAGCAAGTACTTATACATCCATTTACGTATCTTCTTAATAACGTCGACTTACCATTTCATTGAATTTCATAACAGAGAGACCACAATGTCAAATGTTTACAATCATGAACTCCCAGAACATAGTATTTTCATTCAAGGAAAGTAACCACTTGGCCACCAACAATGAAATTAGAAATGTAAGCAAATTAAACCCACTGAAGTGGGGGGCTTCACTCACCACACAGCCGCCCACACCCACCCTAAATAAATATACCAACTCCAAGTTCACACTACAGTGGAGAAAAGGGCAAAATTCACAATAGCGGCTAAGTGGCTACTTTTCTGGAGAGAAATTACGATGTTCGGGGAGTTTGTGATTGTAAACATTTGACAATGTGGTCTCGCTGTTATGGAAGTCGACAAAATAGTAAGTCGATGATATGAAGGGGATCCATTAAATAAAAAATTCTAAACTTACCCACTTAGCTTACTTAAAGGCAGTGTCTGCTTGACTTACAAAGCCATGTCTGACCCAGCTCTGTTAGAAATGCTACATCTAAAGAAATCCCAATCCCTCCACACTACACGCTCCAGAGACCTCAACCTCATTACCACAATAAACAGAACAAGCTGGTGGGACAGGTTCATAACCCAGAGACTGCCCATGCTATGAAATAGACTTCCCATACATGTCAAGCAGAGTGCCTCACTGGCCCTCTTCAAGAGAAATCTTGATGAGTGGATGGGAAATAGGAAATTCACCACAGGGATCACTCCAGTGGCTCTACTTGACAGAGGCACTGGGAACTAAGGTTGGGTGGCATGATGCCAGGGTAATCCTATGGGTTAGGCTTCTAAAGGCTCCAGGGCCATTAGCCTAGTACACACCTATGAACCTATGAACCTATGAACACAGCTAAATTTTAGTATTAGGTAATTATATACCGATAGATAACCACACCAACATTCAGTGACTACAGACTAAACCAATTTAAGTATATTAAACTTAAGTAGAACCTAGATAAATTCCAATAAAAAGTAATGCTAATGCTGACAATACAAATACTACCAAGACTATAATTGTACATATCCTCAAAGTTGGTATAGAAAACTATACCTTCACTCTTTCCACTACAAAGAACTTTATGCTGAGTAAAATCTAGTGAGTGTCAGTTGCTTGCCAACATAGATGGCTAGATCAATCTTCAGATCATGAAAAACCATCAAAACTTCTTGGGGTGGTTTTGTTGCTCATGGATGATGCTGTGTTAATTAGTTCAAGAAGAGATCCAGAAGGAAGCAGGTGAAAGATTCTTTTCTCTTTCTCTTTTGACCTCAGAAAAAAAAGTGATCACTTTTAGTCGAAAATCAGCAGCAGCCACTGTGGAGTCTGAGTGCCAGAATATTCTAGAAATCAAGTTCAATGGGTGAGAAAGGAGTTAATAGGAGGGTACAGTTAGTACATTTTTATTGTGATCTCCACAATGAGTCTATATTAGTTTGACAAAATTTATCTTCAGAGAACACCTTTACATCGACACATATTCGGCAAAAATCACTTCTGCAATTTGTTGAATTTTCCAAGGGCAAAGTTGTGTAGTTGGCCAACTACTTCATTGTCCTTGGAAAATTCATTGAATCACGGAAGTGATTTTCATGGAATACATGTTGATGAAATGGTGTTCGCTGAAGATGAGTTTTGATGAACTAATATGGACTCCTCCACAATATCTCCTTGTATAAATGTCAAGAATCATAGCTTGTGAGATCAGTCTTGGGTCTTTCAATGAAACTATCCTCCCTTAAGTGAAATCCAGGAACTTGGGTAATTGCCACTTAATGAGTAACTTCAAAGGATGACAGCAAAAAGAGTAGCCATGGACAATGCAGATTTATTTATTTATTAATTTCTGTGAATAAATCTGAGTTGTTCCTGACTACTTCTTTGCTGTCAGTTTTTGAAGATACTACCCTATTTTGCAGTAGAACAGGTGTGAACCAAAATGTTCTGCAATTGTTAAAGCACACATGTGAGTTATTAAAACAGATATGTATAAATCCTTGGTGAATATTTCAAACATTGCACTTCCAAGTAACATATATCCACATGATTTAGAGTTTTCTCTAATTGCTTGTCTCTGTATTGTATGTACTGCTGTTGAAGCTATGCTGAATGTGGTTAAAGGAGTGATTATGTTGGCCATTTTTATGCCATTTTTAACACAGAAAGCAATGGCTCATTGAATTATCTCTGTTTGTAAAGGGGGTGGGGGTTAGGGCTGCTGTACTGCTTAATGGTTCTAAGAGGCAATGAGTGATGAGGTGGCAGCAACTCCCCTTACAAACAGAAGCATCCCAAAAAACTGCCAGAATCTGTTAGAATGTTATGGTGGCCATAGCTGACAGACTGCACTACTTCCATAGCATATTGAAAACTAAGCAAATGCACTTTACAGATCCATGGTCTAGTATATTTCCCACTACCGTAATGCTTTTTTTTCTCAGATTCTCCAGTAGTGATTTTGCATGCCTTCAGTGACTGCAGAATTCCACATACTATTCTAAATTAACAGCAGATCTTCTCCAGTTCTATTTAAATCGTAAGGACTGTATCAATTGGAAAGGGGCTAGACAGGGATACCCTTTATCCCTATTCATCTTCAGCTTGACTATCAATATGCATGTAAAAGTAATCAGAAAAAGGTAGACATCTGAGGTTTCAGAGTGAGTGCAGAACAATGCAAAGTAAATCTATTTGCTGATGATATGATCTGCATTTGGTGATATGTTTACATATTCTCTAAATAACAGTGGAAAGAAAATCTTTATCTTCAATACTTCCCATCCAAATACAAGAAACAAAATTTAGGATAACATGGAAAGGCATCTCATTGAAGTATTTGGAGGGTAGATTAGCTCATTTGTTAACATAGATGGTCCTGATACTTTTTAAGGAAGCCACTCAGTTGAGTTCAAAAACTACACGGACTACCAGAAGACATTAGCATTACAAGTAAAGCAAACAGGATTCAAAATTAAGATCTCCATCTTCCCTCAACCATTACATTTGATTTTGTCATTGGTTGCTCCCCTCCAAGCCACAGGCTCTGTGGAATTAATAAAGTGAGATTTGGTATTTGTTTTTGTGGCCACAAGGAGCTAGAGGATCATCTTAAAGACAGTTTAGACATTGTTCTTTGGAAGGCTTAAGAATAAACAATTTGGTAACATAAATTATCAGGCAAATTTTAGTCATACATTCTGTGGCTTATACTAGCTTACCAGGGGATGTGAGAAATATCTGAGCATTGTCACATGTTTGCTGGCTTTGAGAGCTGGAAATCCTTCAAAAACCACATACTATTCAATATACCCTTTCCAGTGTTTATACAAAAGTTGTGCTAGTATCAATGAACTAGTTATTGATGTCTCCTGATCTGCATTGTTCCTTGTTTCTACTCAACATTCTATCAGCAATCCTTCTATTTTTAAGTCTGGATTGGCCAAGGTCCAAGAATAATGGTCAGCAAGTGCATAATCTGATGCCTTCAATTTTTTTATTTTTATTTATTTTTTTTTTGGGGGGGGCAAACAGTATCTGAATTTATGTCATGACCTGGGAGTTGGAGATGGCATACCCAAAGAGACGTATGATTCTTTGCAACCTGCTTAATGTAGAAAGAATGGGAATAGCCACAGAATGTGGGACCACATCAAGTAATCACAGAAAAACTGGGACAAGTATTCCCACCAATGAGGCAACTGTTTCAGCTGGCAGAAGCATTGTAGTGCTATCCCAACCTAAATCAAATGTTTTGTAATGCACTAGCAGATGACACATTGATGCCCCTTAAGAGGATAAAGTATGATCCTTGAATCTTTTAATGACTTTAAAAAATGGTTAAAAAGCTCTAATGGTTAGTCTTTGGCCAGAAATCATTGCACTCTGCAATCTTATCAAGTACAGCAGTAACAGTGAAAAATCATCAAAAAGAAGTTTCAGTTTAGTCTCATCTCAATAACCATTCTATTATTGGTTTGATTTATTCATAAGTGGTAATATAACTGGAAAATACAGAATTAGAAAATGTTTATTCAGGCATTCAATATTCATATATTCCTAATCATATTTGGTTCAGCAAATTTGCATCTTTTCAGAGAGACACAAATATTATAAACACACTATCTGATCTTATCGTGTCTGTCAATTTTTAATACTCTTACTGTAGACAGGTTTATCAGCTGTGTTGCAAAGATATAGGTGCCTGATAGTGCTCTCCATACATCATACAGGCTTCCTCCAGAGATATCTTTTTAACCAATAACAAGTCCAAAGTGCCCACGAAAGGAAAAACTCGTAGTTGATTAATCTTTTTAACCACATAATAGGGGCTTCTCTTGGCACCAGACTGAGCTGGAAACACCCCATCATATAGTCTAGGCCATAGGATTCATAGGTTCTTAGAATGATACTTGGCTACTGGACCAGAGGCCTATATAGGACTACCCAAGAATTTCACCCATGTTCCATCAAAGTCAGCACAACAATAGACATTGAGGTTAGTAACCTAGCTCTTCCTAACCTTATTTTTAATCTAATTGCTTCTCATACTGCCACTAACCACTCCCTATTCAGAGTAAATAATATCTCTGTTTGACGCATGCTTTTTATTGTCTTTGTTGAAATATTAACTGCACATTATGGTGACAGTATGTTTGAGTGACTTCTTGCTTCCTCTCTTGCTTCCTCTCTTGTTAAGCAGTCCATATACCTGCATATATGACTACCATAAACCTGGTCTGGTTCCCTCTTCAGTTATGCAACATTTTATCCCAGATGACCGGATATTTTGACCAATCCTCTAAACTTGTTCTTAGCCTTCACTCTCAGTACTATAAGCTGTACTGGATTGGTTAGCATCATCCTTTCATTGTTAACCACAAAATACATGGTCAAGATATCAAACATAGCAAGACTTTCACATAAGTCAATAAATTATGGCTTACAGTGCTCGTTTTTCTTTTCCCTGTTACCAGAACCATCATCTAGAGACCTCCAGCAATCTTCACTGATTCCCTAACTTGAACTCTGTACCTGGTCCAATGGAAACTGCATGTTGCATTTAAGGTTCTAATATAAAATCTGCAAAAAGTGGAAAGAGTGAGCTGACAAGGGCTGACATGACAACCAGAGAGCCTTCCTTCACCTGATAAAGCCCTTCAGTCAGATTACTATCAACCTGTCATTTGATGTTATTTTATGCTGGCAGCCCCTTTCTCCTAGTGACTCTATCATGCTAAGTTTTTAATCTTAACTTGTTCCAAAGCATATGGCCTAAAGACTATCCATTATAAGCATAACACGTTGTGACCCACACTTACATTTTCAGAGCATTTTTTTTTTTTGCTATAATGGACTGCTTTATAGCCTAAAAGTTGCCTATCATTAGAATAGATTTCAACTGTTGCTTTTCAAAAGTCTTAATCCGACATTTCCATGTACAGCCCTTATCTGAGGATCACTCTGCTTTTAGGATGACTACCACACTTCTTGGACTCATCTTTTCTGCAGCCTCATTTAGATACCCTGACTTGAACAAATCCTTTTCAAAGTAGCCATCCCCATAAGGTTACTTTGCCCTTTTAAAATAAATGAGAAAGACTTAAGTTGGGCCTTAACCCATTTTATGGTATGCAAGTCAGTTAGTATGTTTGTGTTGTACCAGTGACTATTCTGCAGTATGCAGGTAATTTTCTTCTTTAATCTGGGTGGCAAATCTTTGCTTCTTTGACTTTCAGTCAACTGTTACCAAATGCTGTATTTGTACCCTCTTAATTTAACATGTACCAGATAATCAACATGCTAAGGCACTTACTTATCATTGTTCTAAATATTAAAAGATGACTTGTCATATGAAAAATTTCCTCTTGAAACTCAAATTAAGAAGCTAAATATTTTAGATATCTACCAGATATGACCTGTAATAACTTAAATTCCACCCAGTGTGGCTTCTGGTTCTTACCTCTTCATCAGATTTATTGAGAGATGGACTTCAGTAAGCTGTGTTAAGAATATATTCAAATCATTTTATCAGCCTTGGTAAATCATGGTCAATCAGTATTAATTTTGGTTTAGTCTGAGCTGCAGCATTTCACCAAATCAGATTACACCATAACCATGAAACATTTCTGTCTTAACCCAGCATAGCTTACCCACCTCAACTGCTTCAGTAAGCTATGACTTACAATATTTGCATTGGGCATGCTTATGGTTGTATTGGAATCATTGCTCTTTTTAAATAAATTGCCTAATTTAAAAGGTTATTTAATATCTAATAAAGCTATCTACCAGCTATGAATTTTCTCTGGATGAATGAAATACTTCCAATTTAAACAATAGTGAGAACAACTCCTAAACACAAGAGTCTAATATGCCCTATACTTCCTATGCTGTGGTAACAAAGCACCAAGGTTGATGTATTCCTGTTTATTTTTTTATTTAACATTTGTTGACTGGGAAATTCTAACTAGGACAGAGCCTATTTTCAGTGGAGGCCCAGAGAGAAATACTCCAGACGCATGTCTTTGGAATGTGGGAGGAAACCAAAGTACCCAGAGGAAAGCCACACAAATGCAGGGAGGACATGCAGACTCTGTACAGAAGGCACCACAATCAAGAATCAAACTGGAGAACCTCTTGTTGTGAGCTGACAACATTAACCACTGGACCATCTTGCAATATCATATGCTGTAGTATTCTGATCCTCTAATAACTTGCCCCATTTTTGGATTTTGTTTGTATACAGTGATGATACCTTGAAGTCATTTGGCAAAAGTTTCCTATAATGTATCTTGTGTGGAGTACACTTAGAGTTATAGGGAGCACAAAGGCTTTCTGAAGCCCATACTGCTTAGCAGAGCCATACCACACCTTCCATTAAAATGAGGAATATACTTTGTTACGCTAGGTCAATTTGGAAAGCATCATTAATCCTTTGTCAAGCATCAGTTAAAATTCCCTTTTCATTCCTGACCAGTCTTGGCCTGTCTCATTCTCTCATCTTTTTTTCTCAGACATAAAATTCTTTTGTTTCCCTAGCCAAGTATGGCTTTCACTGTTTTTAGTGCATGCCAACATAAGCTACTGTAAATCTTCATTATACATCTGTCTAACTAAAATGTACTCCTTAGCTCTTTTCACCAGAGCAGTGATGGCCTAATGTTTTCTTTATCACCTGGCCAAGCATGGCCGCAGCATATTTATTCTTACCATCATTATTCATTATTATCAATTGTATTGTATTTAAATAATACTTTATATTCTGATGTGGAGCTAGCTAAGAAGATTTTATATCTAGGGTTACTACCTGTCCCACTTTGGGTAGTTGTGTCCTGCAAAATAATTGTAAAAATGGCAAATGTCCTGAGATATTACGACAACATTATTTCCTATATTTTATGTAATAGTTACATAAAACAGTTATTCTGATATGAAACACCTAAATGTTATAAGAAACAGAAGAAGCAACTACAAGAATAAGCTTTTATTTAGGCAAAGAAGTGCAGCTCTGTCCTTTGTACTGGCCGTGAGTATGTTTTGGCCTGCAAATCTGATGTCTGTACCAAAAATGTCCCACTTTGGGCATTTGAAAAGCTGGCAAACCTATTTATATAATTTTATACCCTAGTCAAGCATAGCCTAATACCCCTTGCACAATGACCAGGAACAGCCTTCCATGGTTTTGTTTTAATGAGACAAACATAGCCTAAAATTGTGACATCTTTCCTGGCCAAGCATGACTGGCACTACTGTGTTTCAGTAAGCCTAGTATGACTTAATATTCACATCATCAGTGTTCTTGAGGAGTATGCTTCAATAGTCTCGGACAAGCATAACTTAAACTCATTTTATCCACCTTCATCAATTATGGCCTGCCTTTCTGACTTAAATGAATTCCACTTGTCCTAACATTATTTAGCTAACCTAAGCAAGCATAACCTCCACCATTTCCCTTTGCCTTGATTAAGTAAAACTTAAAGACATTTAAACTTTGGTCAACATTAAAACTTAAAGACATTTAAACTTTGGCCAACATATTTTGCATGATATTATTTTAACCAGGTCAAGCATGTCTTAAATTATGTTTCCTATCCTAGCCAAGTATTGACTGCCTATTTTTTGTTCTGAGCACAACCAAGCCTAAACTTACTTCAACCATCATGCTGAAGCATATTCTAGAATATTCTATTTTTCCTGAGTTAAGAATGAATTAAAAGCAACTGCTCCATCCTGACAAAGGAGGACCTGCATAATTGTTGCTTTAGCTGTACAGATATGTCTTTCCTTAGTTTTTCTTTGCTGGACCCAAGCTGTCCTAAAATCATGTCCATCTTGTCTTAGCATGACTATTGTCATTGAATTTTAACCAAGCTAAGCTGGCTTAAAATCATTTACTGTATCCAAATCAAGTGTACCCTGCTCTATTTTAAATTAGCTAAACATGGCCTAAATTACTTAACCTATTAAACCTAATATATCATGTCCTATTTTGTTCAGAAACCAAACTAGCACATAATTAAATGGTGGTTCCTGAACACATATGACCTGGGGTTATGTCCATTTTCCCAAACCAAATATGAACTAATATCCTTACTCCATCTTAGCCAAGCAGTGACTACACCATTTTGAATTAAATGAGCCATGCACAGCCTGAATTGTACTCAGTATCACATTTTTCTGTCATACAGATTTTATTACTATAGTTTTTTGCTCAACATTAGCTGACATTAGTTGTCATATTTTTACTGTATGGGCAATTACATTTGCTGGATAGATGTATTGCTACTTTGGATACAATTGTTATTCAGGATTGAATGTATCCTGCTGTGTTTATGTGTTGTTTCTTTCTGTGTATTTATTTTCAGAGTCTGTCTAAAAATGGGCTTGCTCCAGTAAGGCTAACCCTGTCAACAAAATGTAAATAAACAAATACATAAATAATTCATGTCTTTTTTGTATTTATTAATATCTGACTGGATTAGTCCCACTAGTCAAACGGCCTTTCTTTTGTTTCTGTTTTTGTGCCCACCCACCCACTCAAGGCAGATCTATCAGCTACTCAAGTGCACCATTTTCCTTAAATATCCTTCATCCTATTTCCTGGGACTGAGAGCACACCAGTGGAGTGTTGGGTAAGGGAAGTGAAGCAGAGCAGCCTTTGGCATCTCCTACTGTGGTCCTGAACACCAAGGGATATGTTTCAGTAATTGGGTGGAGCTAGTGAAATCACACACATCACCACACATAATATCAAGTAGCTCTGGGATCCCCTCACTTGTACTTTTACTGCCGAACTGCCTTCATGATTATGACACATCCCCATTACCAGGGATGTGTCTTCATCACAGGCACTCCTCCCTCCTTCTTGAAGTGGGCGAGCAAGCAAGTCTGCTTTTTCCAACCTTTCCCTCCCTCTCTGGCTCCACCAGTTCTCAAGCAGCTTACAAACGGCCTCTTTTCAAGGAAGACCTGAGGTAGTATTCATACTGACTATGGGAAATTTGGCCAGGGTATCCTTGAAATTCCCCTACTTTTTCTAGCAAGTGAGTTTCAGATAGAAGTGCCAAGATAAGGCCTGCTGTGTTAAGATGGATGGATGGAAATGTAAAATCACTTCTTATTAATAGGGATGGAAAGAGTGTAACAGTCCTGAGTGATGAGGTACTGAATAATACAGCACTGGTGATGATGGAGGATGGATTGAGGCTGCTTCCAGTTCTACAATGTCAGGAGAAAGTTCACTGAAGAAAGGTGTTGCAAAACTGGAGGGGACATAATGTTCAGTAAACGCTGTTTCTGCAAACTCTCCTTTGCCGTTGGATGGTCAGAAGGAAGCAGTTGCAGAGGAATCAGGAAAAGAAGCTGTGTGAGTTTAGATAGAAAACAAAGATGCAGAGAAGTGGAGAGCTATTTGATTTTTTGCACTGGTTGCTGTTGGTGGAGAAAAATGTGTGAAGCCTCAGCTGCAACAAAAAAAAGATCTGTGGTAAGAAATCATAGCAAAAAGAGTGTTGTTATTAATATTTTATGTGTGACAGCCTAGTTGTGTCCTTGGGTCTCAGGGCTCCTAGATTAGTACTAGGCTAACTGCTCTTGCGAGCCATTTTAAGCTTAGCCAATTACCCCTTGTGAGACTCAAACCCTGCACCTTATGTTTGTAAGGCAAACACCTTAACCATTAGGCCACTCTCTCATTCTCTAACACACCTCTAAATACATACATAAGGGGAGGTACATGTTGAACATATCAGAGGAAAAAAACAAATGCAACATATGTCAGAAAATTAACTATCATCAAAATAAGAGGTACTTGCTGTGTCAAAAGTGAGCTGCACTAAAAATGAATGGGGTGCCTTCTGTGCAGAGTCTGCATGTCCTCCATGTGGTCACGTGGCACTCCAGTTTCCTCCCACATCCCAAAGACATGCGATGCGGTAGGTGGATTGGATACTCTAAAATTGGCCCTAGGTGTGAGTGCATGCATGTGTGCCTTCTGTGGAAGGTTGGGTGCCGGACTGATATCTCAACACCGTAATACTCCACTGCCAGTCATGAGCAGACAGGAGATCTGCTGTGTTGACCCCTAACCAGGAAAAGCCAAAAGAAGAAGAAGAAGATTTACTTGTGAAGAGCACATGTCAAAATGCTGTAAGGTATCAATATTTGGAAAAGATGTGAGATATTTAAGGAAGGAAGATGAAATGGAACATTCTGAAAATGAAATTAATAATGAAAAGGACATGGAAGAAATTACAAAGTTAGGTAAGAAAAAAAGCTTTGGGAAGTGGCAGAGTGAATTACATGAAAAGAAAGTCAAAAAACTCAAAATAAAACACAAAAAGGGAAAAGACTATTTTTTGTACATTACCTGTGAATATGAACAGTATAAAAATGAAATAAGATGTGTTGCAGTTTTGCTGTGCAAGTATGTGAAACAAAACATTTGTTTTTGTCTGTAACATTTTATCTTTACAACATAATACAGATTGACATTATGGCAGAGGGGAGTAATATGGAATATGGGCAAGAAGGAATGCTCTGGAATTAAATATTGATTAATAATAATAATAATAATAATAATAATAATAATAATAATAATAATGAGGCAAAAATGGATGTAAGAGCTGGAAATGAGAGGAGAATAGTAAAAAACTATATTAGATTGAGAGTAATGGAAAAGTAGTTACATATACATACATAAATATGAAAGAAAGGATTTATATGTTTGATGGAGTATATGACAGACGTTCAAAGTATCAAAACCTTGAATGCCTGTCATAGCACTAATACAGATCAAATCAGAAAGATTCAAATATACTTCAAGTCAAATCACAAAGCTCTGGAACAAAAAATGTTTATTTGCAGTGAGACAAGTTCACCCTGCTCTACCCCATGTGGGGTGCTGTGCCCTTTAGTCCCCCCTGTTAATTATATATACCACCTCCTACATCACGCTACAGTAGGGAAAGGGTATATACCCTGATCTCCACTTTACTATGATATCGCGTGCAATCAGCTGATTTTCAGTCAGCTGTTCCAGGTCTTTTTTCCAGTCAAAAAGTTGCCACTTTGAAGGGTTGAAGGTATCCCATTTGAAGAAATGAAAAAAAAATGTGTTACCCAGTATGGAAGTAATTCTGTTGTTAGTACAAAAAATAGCCAGTTGCAGAAAATGTAAGGAAACTAACTTTGAACAGTTAAGTATAAGAAAAACAAGAGGTTAGAAAGGAATTAAAATATACAAATCAATGTAAAGAGCAAGCTAATTTCTCAAATCATAGAACAAAATAGGTAGAGTTCAATGAGAACAATAGAGTGATTATGGATGGTAAGGGAAATCCTGGAATGTGTAATACTTTTTAGGATAATGAAAAATGAAAGGCATACTTATTTGTACAGCCCAATGGTGTGAGGCCTTTTCTAGGCAAACTGGAGAATCATTGAAGAATTATAAAGAAAATTCTAAATCATTGTATCTAATACTATAAAGAGTGTGGCACATAAGTGGTAGTCAGTTGCATATGAAAAAATGATATAGTTTTGAAAAGGCAATATAAGCAATATAAGGGAATGATTGACGATGTGAATGATGAAAAGGACAAATACAGTATGTACCAAATGAAACTAAAATGTATCTCAAAGAAATAAAAGTTCTAGAGAATGAAGTGCCTCTTAAAAGCAAGAGTAAATGTCCCAAAAAAGCGAAAGTGGCACAGACATAGCTTCGATGTGTAGTTTTATTAAACACCAACAACAAAGTAAGCACTTTCACATCCTGGATAAGGCGCTTCTTTAGACTTCAGTAACAACATTCACAAAGCATTCTACTTAAATAAGAAGCGTCAAAATGCTTCATCCTGTTCTGACCAATACTATCAATGAACTCTTTAAGGCTTACTAGTAAGTATGCAAATGCCACTAAAATCTGCTCTGAATGTCAGCAAAACTCTCAAATACAAACACATGCCTAAAATATATATATATATATATATATATATATATATATATATATATATACTGAAAAAAACATACAAAATCTTAAAACATTGCATAAGCAATATGTTTAAACATAGAAATAGATACAAAAAAGAATCAAACACACTAAAATCCTACCTATTCAGTGGTCTGTCTACTAAAAAAGGCTTTATAGATGCTCTGTCATTCAAGCCGACTAGCTTATCGGCTTGAAGTTTGATAATCCATTTTACTTCAGATCTTTCTGTAATATTTTTAATGTTACCCAATTGAGGACTCCTAAAAACTAATTCTAACACCATAAAAGTGAAGTTGCGTACTGGCCCCTCACTACAAACGTGCCTAGCAAGTGCATTTGTCTCATTCTCTTTATTTATTGCATAAAGATGTTCCCTCACACGTTCTCTAAGGGTTCAGTTCATTTTCCCTACATAGAAAGCAGGACATTTAACACAAGATGCTAAATCTATCACATCTCTAGTCCTGCAATCAGCATATTGTTGAAACTAAAATGTATGTTCACATGGCGAGTAAATTATAGTGCAAAGGAAAAAAGAAGCTACATCTTTTTTTAGATAAGATTATTAAAAGGGATTAAGGAAGTACAAAAGCAGTAAAAACAGATGATGGTGAGATAATGGGAAATCTGGAAGGAATAAAGAATGTCATTGCAAAATATGTGAAGAATGAATAATATCATACAGGGGCAGAAGCAAAGTATATAGGCCATCTGAGGTCATTTGCAGATAGTTTGCATGCTTTATTTGACCATATGACAGGGTCATACCTAACATATGAAATATATATTGAGCAGTTTAGAAAGATATCTGATTTAGATTGCAAGTCAAAAAGAGAGTTTGGGTAGGCTAGGGGAGGTACATATGTCTTAAGGGTTATAGAACACTGGGGAAGCAATGAACTGTAACTATGGTAATCTGATTCTAAAATACCAGAATAGCTTTGAAGACTGAGATGAAAAAGTGAATACTATTGCTGGCAGACTCAATGTGTGCACGTAATGCTCCCCTCAAATTGCTCAAATTGCTCTGTGCAATTAGAAATCTGCCACTGAGTACAAAGTCAATGTGGATTAGAAAAAAAACCCTCTGTCATAACTTTGGAAGGATAAGTACAGAAGGATTATTATTGGATTGCTTATTGGAAACAGAAAAAAATGGGGGTTGGGGATACCAGACAAAGTAAATTATGTTGTGACAGCCAAAGAGAGTACAGTGCGGTGAATGGAAAAATTAGACTTATTGCATATAAGATAATAGCAGTAAGATACCAGGCTGAAAATGGTTTTAAGGGAGAGCAGAGTAAAATACAGTCCATTTGTTATCTTTCAGAAAGAGTTCAAGATGAGACGGTGAAGTTGTTTTTAGGTTGAAGGTCGTATAAGTGATAGGCTGTATCTCAAGGCTAGGATACTGACAAGGGACAAAACTGACAACTGCAGAATGGAAAAGAGCATGCATAGTGGTATGGAGAATTCTGTAGTCTTCTAAAGAAGTCCTCTGATAGACAAGAGTCGAGCATAGCAAGACATTATTACTGTCTGTAGGGAGAAGACTGGTTAGAATATAATCAGCTAAAGGCGGCTATTGAGGCTTATGTTAGGTTAGCATGGACTGTATGAGAAATGCAGATGGAGAGAAACAAAAAGGAATAGCCAGTAGACCCATGAGTAAAAAAGAGCAGACTTTGTGGAATAGTGTATCGGTGAAAACATCTTCAAGGAACAATCTAATAAGGGCATGGCTATAGGAACATAAGAACAATCGCAACAAACCAAAAAAATGGAAAACTTGATAAACCACACAAAGCGAGAATGAAACTGAGAGATCACATAAGATGAAATCACAAACTGTTTTATTAGCACTTTCGGAGTGGTCAGTGCCTCTCCTTCTCCAGACAAAATACTAAATAATTAAACAGCTTTTTATAAAAACATATAAAACCAATAATTCAATCAAGGAAGTCATTAACACTAGGCAATTCCTTAAGAAAAACATTAAAGCCACACTTCAAATGTGTGCAAAACGGCAACACAACAACGCAACAAATCAACAATATCACTAAATAAATCCCTATGTACAATAAACTAATACACATCAACAAAAAATATTACATGTGAATATATAAAAAATATATATATATTTTAACTATGTATTATTCCATAAAAAATAAATATAATATACTTAAACTAGCTCATATACATGTGCATATATGGCTCATTATACTATAAACTAAAAAAGCCATTAACTGAATCATATAGTAAATTAGACTAAAACCAGAACTAGTGTGTTAAACAGAAACCAGTATGTCTCTAGAAATACGAATACAATAAAATAAATTGTATTAAACCAAGACATAATCTAATAAATATCATCTTATAGAAAACCCTATTATAGGGAACATATAAATATAAATACAAATACTAATACTACGTCAAACCATAACTAACTAAATAAATATTAATAACTATCTTGCTGTTACAGACCTTCGAATGACATAAAAAAACAAATATTATATTGAATAATTTAAAATAGACACACCTTTATGTATGCCAATAAAGACAAAACTTCAGTTTCAACAAAAAGCAACTACCTTCTTAAGGCAAAATATTTAAGAATACTTCTTACAGAAGCGTATTCATTAAGTCCTGGGTAAGTATACGCTGCTGTTCTGATTTGCCAAAAGACCTCTTCCATTTCCAATTGTAGTTGCCAAGGACCCCCTCTCTGATCAATTCTTATATATTTTAATACCACAAAGTTAAACCTGTGTTCAGAGAACTCAATGATATGCCTAGCCAAGGCATTAGTTGTATCTTTCTTATTAATGGCATACTGATGCTCATAAATGAGCTGCTTAATTTTCCTTTCAGTTTTCCCTGTATAAAAAGCAGCACATTTTTCACAACAGGCTGAATAGACCACTCCTTTGGTCTCACAATTATACTTCCCATTAATTTTATATATCTTTTCTCTAATCTTAACCTTGACATCTGTGCTTACATGCCTACACTGTTGGCATGGCCCGCATCTAAACATACCATAGTTCTTACCATGTGTTACCCACTGCTCAACTTGGGCTTTGCTGTTGGGAGAGTAGATTTGGCCAGCAATAGAATACCAGTAGCTATGGATAAAAATTTTGACAACTTATTATATGACTTGAGTTATAAGGCAGGCAGACTTCAACGCCTGAGATGGCAAACCTACCATCTAGAAGCGTGCAAACAATATGGCATAGTACCAAGAGGTATGAGAATATTATGCATGCCCACAAAGGGCGAAAGATATCCCGAATTACTAGCGAGGTGGCAATCCTTAAATATTCAAACTAGCTTCAAATATATGGATATTATCAATGACTTCTTTGCCCCAGAAATAGACTTACTCAATAAAGAAGTGGAGGTTTTACAGAATAAACTAGAATCTGGATTTAGTGAACTTGTCCATGTAACGCGATTAAAACAGCTATATGATACCTTTAAAGAAAACGATGAGAAGTTATGTACACAGAAGACCAATAAACTGAAAAGAGATTACGAAGACTTTACCACAGGTAATATCTTCGTATGGCAGAGGAGTAGAGGGCAACGTTCCACTATAGGAGAAGCAAGTACTGTTAAGTCGTCACAACGTCAACAAGAAGGGAGGAGTTTCACAGAGAATGTTAAGGAATCCATTGCCAAAGCGATGGCTGGTGAAACGGGTATACTACCTGCAGGGAACAACGATGGTTTATCTGGAGATACACAAGCAGGGGAACTCAGCATTGTAGCAGCTGTTGATGGTGCTCCTCAGGCAGCGGCACAACAAGAGAGTATACCACACGTTATGGTATTACCTTCTAATAGTTTGCACGCTGATGAATACACAGAAACGATGACCTCTGATGTCAGGGGCATGGGAGCACACCCCAAGAGTGTACAGGGCCATCAACATTTTTTGGAATTACTTCCAGCTCCTGTGAAGAAAAGAGGAGCTTGGAAACGATCCTCCAGCGGGGGCAGAGACCAAAACAAAAGGAGAAGGGTATTGGACTGACTTACAATGACGATTTTGGTATTGTTTTTAATTTATCTTCTCATGTTTTAACCAAAGATGAGCTATATGTTTTGAACAAAGGTATGTCCTTTGTGCCTAGCAAATCTAGCATTTTTAATGAAGTTGTTTTAGATATAATGATGTTTTGTAGGAATTTGACTTTAAGATGTATGTTTGGTACTAGAGATGAAAGCAGAATTATACTGAAGAAACCAAGTTTCTATGTACCACCTTTCTCTCCTGCACTTAACTTGTTTATTAATAGTTGTGAACAAGATTTACAGAGTTATTTTTTAAGCAGGGAATCTCAAAAATTTTATAACTTGACACGGGCTCAAAATGAAGCGTTGGTTAACTTAAGTAATAACAAAGATATTGTTATCAAGATGGCAGATAAGGGAGGTGCGGTGGTGGTGCTTGATACAACTTATTATGAACAAAAGTTACAGAATACACTGTCAGACAAGGATACATACATTCCAATTAATCCCGTAGGTGTTAAACTCTTGATAGATAGAGTACATGAAGGTCTACAACAACTGAATTTTGAAATGAAAATTAGTGATGATTTATTACAGTTTCTATGGGTTGAAACAGCTGTCACTCCCATCTTTAAAGCTTTACCTACGATTCACAAGAGCATAGTGGACCCACCTCTTCGACCCATTGTCTCGGGCAGAGGTTGGGTCACTGAAAACATCTTGATTTGGTTAGAGTATACTTTACGTCCATATGTCGATAAGGTGACCAGTATACTAAAAGATACAGGTGACTTTTTAAAAAGAATAGGAGAGGTTAATAGCAAGGAACCTCAAGGGGATTTATTGATGGTGACAATGGATGTCCAAAGCCTATTCACTGTTATCAATAACGAGTATGGTATACATGCAATAGGTGAGGTTATGAGGAACATGGGTGAAGATGAGAGCAAAATAGCTTTGGTCAGAATGTTGTTGGCCTTAGTCTTGGAAAACAATGCTTTCATAGGAGCAAAGCAGACATATAGGCAAGCACAGGGGGTGGCCATGGGCACCCCTTGTGCCAACACCTATGCCAATCTGGTCCTTTGGTATTGGGAGAATATCACTATATTTGGGAACCAGGAATGGATGCAGTATATATTCATATACACTCATTTTGTAGATGATGTGTTTATTCTTTGGAAGGGGGGACATGGAGCATTGGAGTAGTTTGTGGCCTATTTACACTCCACTACCTCCTTCTTTAAATTCACTTTTGAACATTCAGATAAACAGATAGCCTTTCTGGATACATGTATTACAAGAAATGACACAGGTTTTTCTTCCAATTTACAGAGGAAGGAGTGTTGGAAAAACACCTTGCTATGCTTTGATAGCATGCACCCCCATTACATGTTTCCAAATATTATACAGGGACAAATAGGCAGGACTTACAGGTTATGTTTGGATGATACCCAATATGAGAAAGAAATGAAAGACTTAAAACAGAATTTTTGTAACAGGGGCTATAAAGAAGAGTTAGTAAATAAGGTTGTTGACAACAATAAATGGAAAAGAGCCAGCAAGTTTAAACCATGGCTCGCTCATAGGACAGAAGAAGGACAGGTATCCACGTCCGATAAACATAAAATGGGAGATCCTAGGTTGTTCCTCACTTACAGCAATAATATAGAAGATATAAGGTGAATAATTAACAGGAACTGGAATATCCTAAGAAGTGACAACAAGTTAAGGAACATTGTGGGGATCAAAACCAACTTTGGCTATAGGAGGAATAAAAACCTAAAGGATTTGCTATGTGGGGAAAAAACTTTAACTACTGCACAATCATTCAAAGGTTCAGCAGGTAGTGTTCCCTGTGGCTTTTGTAAAGCATGCTCCATCATCAACAAGGGAACTACCTTCACACATCCCAATAGTGGCAAGGTTTTTAATTTCAAAGCTAGGGCAACTTGCAGGACAAGTAACTTGGTATATATAGCAGAATGCTTACAATGTCCTGGATTTTATGTAGGAAAGACCAACAATATGTTTAAGGTGAGAATACTCCAACACTTATCTTCCATAAGGAACAAGGACATACATAATGCCCTTTATAGGCACATTGAGAAAAATCCTACACATACATTTACATTTAGAGCCATAGTTAATGTTAGATTAAACAACAGAGGGGGAGATGTCAAATTGTTAACAGAATCCCTAGAATCTAAATGGATTCTGGAATTGATGGCACATAGGGATCCTGGATTAAATGATGCTGTACCTTTAAAGCCTGCTCTGCAAAAAAGGCACAATTTTTATTGAAAGCTCATTGGCTACCTGTTTATTTAAATAGTTGGAATGTTTGTTTTCACTTTGTCTGATGAAGGGTTATCACCCGAAAGCACTCATCTCTGGAAATATTTGTCTGTTTTAATAAAGAAGGAAGAAACCTCAGCAGTGTCTTACCATTCTTGTTTTTTGGATTATTGGTGACTAGAAAATGGAGATGCGGGCATAAGAGTTTTTGGAAATGGCAGTGTGAATCCTGGCTGTAGATATCTATCCCTTTTGAAGTGACACCTCAACCTCATGTGCAAAAAGTGGGAAAAGGAGTAGTGGGGTGGATGGATGGATGGATGGATGGATGGATGGATGGATGGATGGATGGATGGATGGATGATTGCAGTAATATATGTCCTAATGTAATACTTGATCTTCCAATCAACCCATAAAGAAATTTGTTTAACTAGGAGCAAATCTAGCTCCCACCACAACCCCCCCCCCCAGAATGTGCTTATGATGTACTCTGAAAAGCAAAATAATTATTTGTATGACCAAACTCTAAACGTTTTAAAATTATTTGGAACTCAGAAATATAACTCAAGTAATCAGCAATAATGTTTAAGCCCTTATCATGAGAAATAGATGAATACAAGCCACATAGATCTGTAGTAATAAAAATATGAATCATACCAACTTACTTTTCTTATTTCTTGCATAAAAAACTATGAAGCTTTTATAAACCTACAAAGGTGTTTGCCAAGGAGCTAGTTTGTAAGTTAATAAAATATGTTTCAGTGCTATATAAGTCACCAAACTGTGCTTCTTTGTGTTGCAAAGTGTTAATTATATGTGGTGTTTTGAAAGTAGAATTGTGTTTAAGAGTCAAAAATCAAGCCAGTCTGCTGGAATCCTAACATCAATATGTTGTATATGAAGAGGAAGAAAAGCATGGCAAAAATTAGGAAGCACAATGCCCAGCAAGGTAACAAAAATCTCATCAATCTAAACAAGTAAGTCAGAGGGTAAATCAAGTCTACCAGATTTCAGGTAACAAATAGCCTCCTAGGCCAAGGACAACCATAAGGCTTTCTTTTGCTATGTCCACAACCTTAAAGGCATTGCACAACAATGTGCGGAATTAACTGTAAATGGAGCCACCTACACTGAGCCAGCATATATAGCAAATCTAGTGGCTGACAAATTCAGCTCCAGTTTTACCCCACTCTCCCTCCAAGCCACCCCTGAGGAAATACCATCAAATACAACCTTCCAACTATCACTAGGGAGAAGGTCCTTGATGCATCCTGCAAGGCTAAGAGTACCCTATCAATAGTCCTGGATAATATCCCAATATGTCCCCTAAATAGCATGAAACATTACTTATCAGGACCACCACAGTCACTGTTTAACTGTAGCCGCCAGACAGGATTCCTGCCACATGAATGCAGAACTACAACAGCCATCTCTCTACACAAGGAAGGGCCATATACAGATTCTGGTAACTGTAGACCCATAAGTCTGACTAGTGTCATATGCAAAGACATGGAAAGAATTGCCATGGAAATGATTACCAATGACATTGTAAATCTTCAAACACTGGATTCAACACAGTTTGGTTTCAAGTGTATAAGGTACTTACTCAACCTGGTAGACTTTTTCGAGAAAGTCACAAAAGCAATGAACAAGGTCATAACAGTGCATACTGCCTACCCTGATTTGGCCAAGATATGTGCTACAATACCCCATTGAAGCACTGTAGGCAAACTCACAGAGTTAGGTATAAACCCCTATGTCACCATCTGGACAACCAGATGGCTTTCAGATTGGAGCCAAGAAGTTAAGCTAGGGGAATCCACCTCCACAAAGAGGCCATTAAGGAGGGCAGTTGCTAAGGGTTTTGTGCTGGGTCTGCTCTTTTTTTGCACACTTCTCAGAAGTCAAGGCCCATGTCAAGGGTCTCTGGCTGACCAAGCTGTGGATGACTGCAAACTAGATATAGTCACAGAATTCTCCCAAAATGCTGATATCCTCCAATAATGTCTGACTACAGCAAATAACTGATGCCACAGCCACAGCCTAAAACATTGCAAAGAAATGCACAATAGTATCCTTTGGGAAACTGGCTACCCAGGAAACTACGTCATTCATTTTTCTGTACCTAATTGTGTGTTTCACTGAAGAGTGTGTGTGCTGTGTCTCTCTTTGCAGTTTGTTACCACCCACCATCCCTGTTCTTGTTTTGGTGTTAGTGTTGGTGGCTCTGGAATCGCCCGCCCCTCCTGTAAGTCTGTATCTGACCACTCCTCCTAAGTCCATCTCATTTTCTCACTTAAACGAATACAGTGAGATCATATTTTGAGTCTAGTGTTCACTCTACTTAATACAGAGAGAAGATTTGAGAAGGCCAACCCACTTAGGTTGTTCCTTCCTCTCTCCTTGCATTTTACTAACAAAAAAATGCACTTTATCCATCTGCTTTTACTGTATTTGTGTTTCCTCCTACTTTATTTTGCTTTTGCCTCTTCTTAAAATACTCACTTTTATTTATTCTGTTGCATTTATTACTGATTGGTAGTAGCCTGATTAAATTGTAACTGTTATTCTAAATCTTTTGGTTTAAGCACTTAGGCTTCATACCAGTTGTTTTACATTAAGAAGGTTTGTGGTCTGCACTGTTGTGGCAGAACAGGTAGCTTACATCCTTCTAAGCTGGTAACTGCTGATTGAAGGCTCAGTGTCTGTTATTCTAAAAGTGTATTAGGTCTGGTTTAAGCACTTGGGCTTCCGGCCAGTTATTCTACATTAAGAGTGTTTGTGGTCTGCACTCTTGTGGGAGGAGAGGCTGGATTCTGCCCTTCTGAGCTGGGAATTTCTGGTCACAGGCTTATTGTGCCTGCTTATTTGAACTGTTTCTTTCTGAAATTGGTGTGCCTTGTTGCTGTAGCATAGAACCAGATTCAGGCCTGATGAATCTAGCTTTGTTTGTATAACTTGAGCACTGATCCAGGCCATCTTTTTTTGGAGAAGGTTCCCCTGCACCCTAATAGTAGGAGTGTGCAGTTAGAACTTGTCTGATTGAAGACTGCTGGAGCAGGGCACAGTTTTGAGCTTTTTTCTGGTTAATTGGGTAACTTATATATATATATATATATATATATATATATATATATATATATATATATATATATTTATATAAATAAATTGCACTTTATTTATCTGCTTTTACTGTATTTGTGTTTCTTCCTACTTTATTACTAGGGACATTGACTACAACTCTGAACTAAGATATATAACAATAAGCATCCTTTTCTGTGCATTTAAATAGTTTTTTTTTATTGTATCTGCTTTATTTTCTGAAAAACACACACATATATATATATATATATATATATATATATATATGGGTACCCTACTAATTACCGAAACGCCGATTCGCCGACACGCGGAAGAGGAACGCGAAAGGACCGACAACGAAGTTGACCGACACGCTGGAATACCGACAGCCGGAAGACCGACAAGGGGAATGTGTAAGCGCGACCTGGTAAGTATGCGATAGTGAGGGATTTAGGAGTAGGGAGGACAGGTAAGTGTGCAATAGTGAGGGATGTAGGGTTAGGGTGTGTGATAGGTGAGTGTGGTAGTGTCGGAGCTTGGGGTTAGGGTGGGTAAGTGAGTTAGGGTTAGGGTGCAGGTAGGGAGAGTGTGGTAGTGTCGGAGCTTGGGGTTAGGGGTGGGTAAGTGAGTTAGGGTTAGGGTGCAGGTAGGAGAGAGTGTGCGGTAGTGTCGGAGCTTGGGGTTAGGGGTGGGTAAGTGAGTTAGGTTAGGGTGCAGGTAGGGAGACTGTGCGGTAGTGTCGGAGCTTGGGGTTAGAGGTGGGTAAGTGAGTTAGGGTTAGGGTACAGGTAGGGAGGGTGTGCGGTAGTGTCGGACCTTAGGGTTAGGGTTTGGGGGCTAGTGGATATGTCCTGTAGTGTAGTGTATTGTTTACGTGTAGTGTGTCGGTGTTATGGTGTTCGTGTTTTGCGTTGTCGGTATTTTTATTGTCGGTCGCTTGGTGTGATTTCTGTGTTCGGCGTAAATAGTAGGGGACCCATATATATATATATATATATATATATATATATATATATATATATATACTTGTTTCTCACCTTTCTAAGCTAGTATAGTCCAGTTTTCAGGTTAGTGTTGAATTCAGGGCTGTGTTACACATCTCTGTGTTTGCCCATACCTTACTTGAATAGAAGGAAGTTTCTCTGTTCACCTGTGAGACAGGGGAGCTTTGAGCAGCCTATCTGTTCCTGGAGGAGTGGTTTCAGCCCAGAAATTAGTAGTTTATTGGCCATTTTGGGCTAATTTCTATCTCTTTCATTTCCCTGCAATAAAAAACGCATTTGCCCTGTTTTGCACGCCGGGCAGCACTGGTTAGCTAGGTTATAACTATTCCCAGCTCTACAGTCTTCTCTTCAATTTTTCTCTTGGAACTAGACAGACATTCAACTTAAGCACTCAAGCCATTCATTTCTCAGCCTGTCACTTGCTCAAAACTCATAGCAAGCACTTATAGACCCTAGCACTAGACCCCCCCCTATACTGTACAGAAGGACAAGGCTCTCTATTTGACCTCACCAGCTATTCAATAAAAAAATTCACTGTACCTATCCAGGCATGTCAAAAGGGCAGTTTCAGGTGTACTCTCCCATCCAATTGGTGAATCTGGGAATTTTGAGGCAATGTTACAACTGCCTCATGTACACAGACAACCCTCTCCTCCTATCACCAAACACTAATACATGCGAGAGATGCAATTATACAGCCAAACTGGAGGCTAAGCTCTATCAACTCAAGACTGGATCAGACAGTCAAGAGGAGAAGGGAAATACTAGCATCACACCACCAGTCTTACATAGAGCCATTAAACCAGCACCGGCAAAAAACACACATAAATACAAGAAAACGTACTTGGAGGCTCTAAATAAAAATATGCAAAAGCAACAGAAACCAGCAAAGCAGACATCCAAGCAACCTCCACCCTCCAACACAAACTATGAAACACATACTTCACAAAACCAGCGTGCCACACAATCACAGCCCTTAAGGCAAAATAACATACCCAACATACTAGTAATAGATGACTCTATAGTCAGGCACAATGACATCCCATTCACTAGGCTGAATAAGGAGAAGGTTACTGTTAGCTGCCTGTCGGGTGCCAGGATTCGGCACATAACACAAACACTCAAGTAACTCCAGAACAAGTACAAATACAACTCTGTCATTGTCCATGTTGGTGTGAGTGACCTGAGCTGTACCTCCCTGGACTACATGAAAAGAGACATGGAAGAGCTCTCTGATCACGTAGCCCAGGTCGGTATGACCCTGACCCTGAGTAGCATCCTGCTCTCACCAAGAATGATACAATGGTATAAAGAAAAAATGATCAATTTCAACAATTGGCTAAGTTTCTGGCGTCATTCAAAGGGGATCCAGTGTCTGTCTGCCTGAAATGACATGCTCGACAAGCCATGCTGCTTCGCTAGAGACGGCTTGCACCTGTCACCTTTAGGCTTTCGAATACTGGCCAAGGTTCCTACCACCCCCATAGTGCCTTTTTAGGCAAGGCTCAAAAGACAAACCCACCGCCGTAAATAGCACAAGTAACAAAAACCTGAAGGTAATGCTACTCAGTGCCAGAAGTCTAAACCTCAAAATGCATGCACTTGAGGCACTCCTCAGTATGGAGAAAATCTATATATGTGCAGTAACAGAAACCTGGTTTAAGGCTCCAGAGAGCACCCCAGCACTACCAGGCTACAACTCTTACCATACATTTTGGCCACAGAACCCAGACTGAAATACAAAAGGTAGGGGAGTGTCCATATTCATCAATGATACCCACACCTCCAGGTTAGTGGCACAGCACGATGCTTCAGAGATCATCCATGTGCAACTAACAATAGGCAAAACTACAATTCAAATTGTAGCTTGCTACAGATCACCCACCATGTCCCAGGACCCCCATTCCACATTTCTGGAAACACTGGGAAACATAAAGGTCCTACCAAACACCCTAATATTGGGTGATTTCAACTACCCAAACATTAACTGGGAAAACTACTCAAGTACTAACTCCCTTGACCAACATTTCCTAGAATTTATACACTCAAATGCCCTGGATCAACTGGTCAACACTCCTACCAGAAGTGACAACATATTGAAACTGGTCATCACCAACATGGAGGACCGGTGTTCCACACTGGAGGTCAGCCCCTCGCTGGTTAGATCTGACCATAAACAGATCACTTTTTTGTATATCCACATTCCACCCCCACTCCCAGACAAGGAAGCCGCTGTGAAAAACTCTTCAAAAGCAAACTTCACATTACTTAGGACCTTGGTGGAAAGTTTCAAAGCCCCCATGCTAAAGGATAATGCTGTCCAAGCTGCAAAATCCTTTACTATTGCATTCTACGGGCTCCTACAAGAATGCATGGATCATGCTATCCCAAGCAAAACCAAGACTCACTCCTCCAAGAAAAGGAAACCAGTCTGATGGACTCCTTCCATAAACAAGCTATACAATAGAAGGAGGAAACTAGTACAGAAAAGAGTAAAATCCCAAGAAGGGAAGACATCCCTGATCAGTATCAGCAAGAAACTATGATCCCTCATAAAATTGTCCAAGGTGAGCTTCGAAAGAAAAATTGCCAAGGACTCCAAAGATAACCACAAGACATTCTTTAGCTATGCCAAGTGGCAATGCTCAGATCTGCTCAGAGTTAATGCAGAATGGCACAAAATACACTGAACCAACTGATATTTCCAACATCCTGGCAGACAGGTTCAGTGCAAACTTCGCCCCCCTCTCACCCCCAAAAGGCCCCATAACCATACCAGAAGAATGTAGAACCCCTGAAATCACAGACACTCAGGTTAAAACAGCCCTCTCCAAAGCCAAAAACACAGCATCATTGGGACTGGATGGTGTCCCAGACTCCGTCCTACATGAGCTCAAAGACGAACTAACCTCTGACCTAAACACACTGTTCAAACTCAACCTCTCCATAGGCTATGTACCCATAGAGTGGCACACAGCAATGGTTATTCTGCTCCATAAAGGTGAAGCCACAACAGACCCCGGGAACTATCACCCTATAAGCCTGACTAGCTTGGTCTGCAAGGCTATGGAGCGCATCATCATGGAACTCATTAAAAGAGACATTGAGAACCTCCAAACACTGGGGCCTACCCAGTTCGGCTTTGTTAAGGGCAGATCATGCCTCCTAAACCTGGTGGACTTTTTTGAGACAGTTACCAAGGCTATAGATGAGGGAAAGGTGGTTCACACAGCATACCTAGATCTCACAAAGGCCTTCAACACAATTCCCCATTCTGGTATTATAGACAAGCTCACCAGCCTGAACATAAACCCCTATGTCACAAGATGGGTTGCCA
Organism: Protopterus annectens; assembly: GCF_019279795.1. Lineage (NCBI taxonomy): Eukaryota > Metazoa > Chordata > Ceratodontiformes > Protopteridae > Protopterus > Protopterus annectens. The sequence goes on from NC_056745.1 coordinate 1,358,342,721, forward strand.
AATGGCTCATGGACAGAACCCACATGGCGAGAGTTGCGGGAGCCAGGTCTGACTCTAAACCGGTTACAAGTGGCGTTCCCCATGGCTCAGTCCTAGGACCCCTCCTGTTCAGCATATACTTCTCAGAGGTACAGGCAAGCACAGGGGGACTATGGCTGACCAAGTTCGCAGACAACTGCAAACTAGGAGCTATAATTCACTCTCCGTCTGACACAGACATCCTCCATAGGGTCTCACTGAGATGGATACCTGGTGTCAAAATGATGGCCTCAAGCTAAATGCCAAAAAGTGCATAGTCATCCCTTTTTGAAAAAACAAAATGCACACAAACTACCACATAGGTGGTAGCCCCCTAAATACGGAAAATGTAATAAGGTATCTGGGGATCCAAGTAGATAGTAATCTCTCCTTTGATAATCACATTGCCAAAGTGGTTAGAAAATCCTTCTATGTGGCCCACCTAATCACAAAAGGGTTTGCATCCAGATCAAAAGAGATCATTGTGCCCCTCTACTCATCACTCATCAGACCCATCATAGAGTACAATGCCCCATATGGGATGTACCTTACAAGACACCTGCAATAGCTGGAAAGACCACAGAAGTACCTCACCAAGAGGATCACTGGCCTAAACAGATGCCCTATGCATCTTAACTGAAGAAACTCCAGCTGTACTTGGTTGCATATCGCCTATTCAGAGGTGATCTCTGCCTGACATACAAGGCCATGTCCAACCCAGAATTGATGGGTCCACCTAAAGAAACAAAACAAAAAATGGACCAGCAAACAAGGCACGTTGATATAGTGAAAAATACTTTAATAAAGTATTGGGTTCTATTAAACAGACCAGTTTCGGCAAATACTTTACAGAGCCTTCTTCAGTGTTATTAAAGTATTTTTCACTATTTCAACGTGCCTTGTTTGCTGGTCCATTTTTTGTTTTGTGTACTTTCTCTTTAGGACCCTGCAGCTGCCGTACTCGCAGAGGCTGCTTCATTTTCAGTTTCCACCTAAAGAAAACCTTATCCTCTCAAGCCACATGCTCTAGGGATCTAAACCTCACCACAACAATAAATAGGGCATGCTGGAGGGATAGATTCCTGTCCCAGAGACTGCCCATGCTTTGGAACAAGATTCCAGTCTACATTAGGCAGAGCTCCTCTCTAACACTCTTCAAGAGAAACCTTGATTAGTGGATGGGAAACAGAAATTTTACCCCGGGGATCACTTCAGTGGCTCTGCTGGACAGAAGCACAGGGAACTAATCTAAGGGGGCGGCGAAAGCCAACACATTCTGGCTAGGCTTATAAATGCCTTCGGGCAGATAGCCTAGTATCTACCTAATTACCTATGAACCTATCATGTCACACCCCTAATCAACCTATCATGTCACACCCCTAAGAGTGGACCCAATAGTCAAGGATTTGTAGATGCATGAAGACAGTGGCCTTCATCCATCATGTGTCTACAGTAGTAAGGAAATCATTGTATGTTGTGCAAATTGTAAACAAGATTATGGCATATAGGAGCAAGGAGGTCATTGTTGCACTGTATTTGACTCTCATCTCACTAATCATTGAGTACAATGCCCCCTTCGGTATGTACCTGACCAGGCACATGAAACAACTGAAACTCCCCAGAGATTCCCCACAAAAAGGATACAGTGCAAAAACAACATGTTGTACATGGATTGCCTGAAACTCCTATGCCTGTGCCTGGTCTCCTATAGACATTTGAGGGTCATTCTATGTCTGGCATGCATGTCATCCTTAGATTCCACTCTGAGGGGCCTTCTACATATCTTCAAAGCTAATAGCATCAGAATGACCTGATGTAGGGACTTAAACCTTCCTTGCAACATAAATAGTACATGTTGGAGGGACAGACATCTGTCTTAGAGATGGCACATTCTCTGGGATAGACTTCTCATCCATGTGAAGCAGATTTCTTCCTTAACCCAATTCAAGCATAACTTGGACCACTGGATGGGAATCAGAAATTCACCCTTGGTCTGGAGTCTATTTCCCTAATGGACAGATGTTCTGCAAATACTTAACCACCCAAGTACTAGCCAACAAATAGCCCTTAGAATAATCTTGATGTTTCTAAACTTTTTGGACACATTTGGAATGCATGGCTAGGCATAAGAAGGTCACTGTGATCATTGGTGTAGTATACACCTCTGAACATATGAACCTATTGATGAGTTCATCATTTTGGAGTTGGGGCTCAGGGAATAGATCCCTGGGGGGTGATGGAATGTGGGCACAGGAAAATGAAGATATACCTATGCATCAGTACGGTGTACTTACAATTACAGGAGGAAAAATAGTTTTCACTGTAGACAATCAGTCCTGATAAATAAACTATTACATTTCTGTCGCATATATTTTGAACACTTTAGTAGTAAGATAGCATAAGCAAAAAAAAAAGAAATTATTTTCATACTTTGATAAATAAGGTCTTGTCTGTAATTTGAAAAAGCATGTATGGCTATTCTGGAGAACACATAACAGGAAGATAATATATGTAGAAGGATAACAGTATAGAAAATGCAGCATAATAATAAATGATCTATTCTATAAATGTTTTCCTAGATTAGAATCATCAACATAATCTTACCTAGTGCCAGGCAAGATGTTATTATGGATATTTCCTCACATTTTTAATTGTTTAATACTTAATCTCAAATATGACAAGCATATACTGTACATCATTAAGTCTATACACCAAAAACATGGCTCCCTTTATAGGATCAATGGATTCCTTACAGTTACTGCAAGAAAAACTCTAGCCACCAGCTCCTTATCACCAACTCTCTCATATGTTGCTCCTATCCTAACAAACTTAAAAGAAAGAACCTTGTCTTCTGCTACAATAAAATAGCTAAATTTCCCACCAATCGCCCCCATAGGACCAACCATTGTCATAACTTAAAGCAACTAAACTGATTTGAACTACACAACTGCCTAACATATTCACAACTAACTACAGCACACAAACTCATTCATCATCCAGAAAAATGCCCTGCAGTATGAAACTTATTACTGCCCTACTGTTCAGCATGGGACCTCCGTTCAAGTAATAAATTCTTACTACTCATAAATAAGCCAAATAATGTTGCAGGAGACTTGCTGTATTCCTGATACTTTGCTAAACTCTGGAATAGTATTTCCACACAAACAATATTCTCCGACAATCTAAATAGTTTAAAACCACTGCTTAAAGAACATCTTAACCAGTCCTGGTCCTGCATATGCTCATCACAAGGATAAGACTCTGTATTTACAATACAATACTCTCCAAATACTTTCCTTAAACAGAATATTCTCAACCTCTCACTGAAATGACAAACCAGTTTTTATACATAACTGCTGCCTGTACCATCCATTAAGTTGCTCGTGGGCTTTCTCTTTAGTAACGTCTACCAAAGTAAAATCTTAGAATGTATAAATGTAACTACTGTTTGTGTATAAATGTAAATAGGAATGTAACTACTCTGTGTTTAACTGGAACTTAGTATAATGCAATGTAAGCGAATGGCACTTTTCTCCCCAGGCCTCTGCTGAAAATGAATATTCCCCAATCAAACTTTCCTGGTAAGCAAATACAAATGAATTCATGAATATGCTGTATTAGTTTGCATAAATATTGATACCTGGAAACGATCAGTATATATTGCTGATTGATATTATTCTCCTGTACTCACAACCTGAATTTAGCCACTGGATAAAACACTAATTAACAGTGAAACAGTATGCTGGAAGCTAAATACTATCAGTAGGTATGGTCCCGCTAGGTGGTGCAGCGGTTAGCATTGTCACCTCCCAGCAAGAGGTTCTCCGGTTTGATTATTAGCTGGAGTGCCTTCTGTGTGGAGTCTGCATGTCCTCCCCGCAGTTGAGTGAATTTAAAGACATGCAGGTAGGTGCGAGTGTGTGTGGGTGTGCCTTCCTTGAAGGTTGGGTGCCTGGCTGGCAACTCGACACTGTAAAAATTCACTGCTAATCATTAGTGGACTGGAGTTCTGCTGTGGCAATGCCTAACTGGGAAAAGCTGAAAGCATGGTCCCACTAGCACTGCAACTCATGACTTGCACAATGTTACTTTTTATATGCTCTTCAATGGTCTTGGCAAACAGATGACACTTTTATATGTTCATAAGTTCATAGGTAGGTACTAGGCTATCAGCCTGAGGGCCTACACAAGCCTAGCCAACAAGGTTCCCTGGCTTACACCACCCAAAAAAGTTATTTTCCTGTGCCACTGTCGAGCAGAGACACAGAAGTGATCCCCAGGGTGTATTTTCTGTTTTCCATCCGCTCATCAAGATTTTTCTTGAAGAGTGCTAATGAAGAACTTTGCTTGACATAAATGGGTAGCCTGTTCCAGAGTAAGGGAAGTCTCTGCGACAGGAATCTATCCCTCCAGCATGTCCTGTTTATTGCGGTGACAAGGTTTAGGTCCCTAGAGCATGTATCTCAGAGGGATTGGGATTTCTTTAGGTGTAGCATGTCCAACAGCTCTGGGGTTGATATATCTTTATATGTTAGGCAGAGATCACCTCAGAGTAGCCGATATGCTACAGAGTAAACCTGGAGTTTTTTGAGACGGTCAGTGTAGGGCATCTGTTTGAGGCCAGTAATGCTCTTTGTGAGGTACTTCTGTGGCCTTTCCAGCTGCTGCAGATGTCTTGTGAGGTACATTCCAAAAGGGACGTTGCACTCAATAATGGGTCTAATGAGTGTCAAGTAGATGGGGAACAATGACCTCTTTTTTCCTGGATGAGAACCCTTTTATGATGAGGTGTCCCACGTAGAAGGACTTCCTGACTACTGTGGTGATGTGACTATTAAAGGACAAACTACTGTCCACCTGGGTCCCAAGGTCTCTTATCACACATTCAGTGTTAAGTAGACTGCTGTCTATGTAGTAATTCATGGGTACAGAGTTTTTACCAAAGGGGATGACAATGCACTTTTTGGCATTGAGCTTGAGGCCATGGCTCTGACACCAGGCATCTGTCTCAGCGAGGCCCTTCTGTAGGATATCCACATCATTTGGGGACTCAACTATGGCTCCTAGTTTGCAGTCATCTGCAAACTTCATTAGCCAGAGGCCTTCTGTGTTAGCCTGTACTTCAGAGAAGTAGATACCAAACAGGAGAGGTCCTAAGACGGAACCCTGTGGTACTCCACTTGTCACTGCTTTGAGGTCAAATTTGGAGTCTGCAACTTTTACAGTGTGGGTTTTGTCAGTGAGCCAGTTGGCAACCCATCTTGTGACGTAGGGATTTATATCTAGTTTAGTGAGTTTAGCTATAATTCCAGAAAGGGGGATGGTGTTGAAAGCCTTGGCGAGGTCAAGATAGGCTGTGTAAACCACCTTGCCCTCATCCACGGATTTGGTGACTGCCTCACAGAAGCCGATCAGGTTCAGGAGGTATGATCTGGCTTTCACAAACCCGAACTGGGTGGGATCCAGAGTTTGGAGGTTACCAATGTCTTTGCTTATGAATTCCATGATGATATGTTCCACGGGCCTGCAGACCAGGCTCGTCAGCCTAATAGGGCTATAGTTCCTGGGATCATTGGTGGCTCCCCTTTTGTGGAGTGGGATAACTGTTGCTGTATGCCATTCAGTGGGCAGAAAGCCTGATGTAAGGCTATGATTGAACATGGTGCTTAGGTGGGGAGCCAGTTCATTCTGAAGTTCATGTAAAATGCAGATGTTTCATTTACTTCAGTTTTCTGTAAAAGCATGTTACCATTAATGCCATGATCTGTCATTATATTTCCACATAATTTCTGTAGTGTACTGCAGACCATAACTGTTGAACTGTAAACACCTTAACACTTGACTGTTTACTAGGAGTATATGTTGCATTTTTGTGTAATGACTATTTATAATGTAACTATATTTTACTGGTGTATATTGATCAGGAGAATAAAAAATAAACATGGGAAAAGAAGGAAGTAAATTTCAGAGATGAAATCCACAAGGATAAGGAACCAGTTTAACACAGTGATGCTGAAGGGTTTGAGGCAGATGAGAACAGAATAGCAGTATTTTTTTTTATTTTAACAAAGGGTGTCATTTTTGTGGAAAAGAGTTACAAGAGTAATAACAAATTCAAACTAGCACTGAATAAAGTCTATGGAATATAAATAAAAATAGTACAGTGGAGCAGGAAAAATGCAATCCAGCTAAGATCATGATCTGGAAATCCAACTTGAGAAATATGTTGTGTTTGCAGCCTACATATTCCTCATCTAATATAGATTTGATCACGTACCTTTATATTAGGGAATAATTGTCTTGGCAAAAATGCTTTCCATGGATACTAATTCATAATATCCACTGACAGGGATAGGAAATATAATAGTACATTCTGTTTTAACTTACTAGACATTCAGTTATGGAGCATTGAAGTATAAACTGAAAACACTGAAGAAGGGGATTTATTTCAGAAATGTAAAATGAACTGTCACAAGGCAATTCATCTCCCCTATAATATATACTGAAAACACTAATTGCTTCACCTGCATCTTACAGTTTTGCTGGAAATGATAGTAAACATTATAACCTCTTTCTCTTTCTAGTGAGTAGTCCAGATATGTGCAGCTGTGCTTAAAAAAAGAGGCAAATAATAAACACCCCATTATTTGTGGAGAAGAATATTGTCATTTTCCTAAGTATTGGAGGAAGCTATGATGTTATGTTTAAGTAATTTAATACTATACAAAACATTAATAATAACTAACAGTCAACAAACGTTGCCATTTTCTAATAAAGTTAAAGGAAGTATTTTGCACTGATAGAGGATATGATTTGCCTTGTAAAAAAAACTCATGTTTCAATAATAAATATATAACTCTGGGCATTTGAAAAGTTGAGTGTATGACTGATAATTTCTTTTGGTCACATATCTTGATACAGACTCATATGATGCTCATATTTCTCGGAAATGCCTTTCACATAACTGAAAAAGTAATCAATCATTTGCTTTATTCTACAGTATGCCGTTGTTCTTGGGTCTAATACAAATTAGAAATGCTGTGTAAGCATAGAGGTTGGAAGGAAAGAAAAACAAAACCATCATTATGTGAAACTTAATGCAGTCTTCTAAACTAATTTATGCTGTTTCCTTAGAGATTTCTCTGTTATTTAAGCAAGTGAAGGTTGGATGGTCCTCTCTGCTGACTGCCTAAGTATCCATTGAATGGCAAACATTAATGCTATAGCAATGATGACTTTGAATATCTAGAAAGAAGTCAAAAACATATTACAGGCACAGCAGACAAAAAAACACGCACTTGTATGAGAAATAAATAAATGAGAGCGTTATCCTTCAGATCTACACTGCTGTGGGAGGAGAAGGTAGTCCCTGTCCTTCTGAGCTGGCAGTTGTTGGTTGAAGGCTTATTGTGCCTGCTTATTTGAACTTTTTTTTCTGAAATTGTTGCACTTTGTTTGCTGTAGAATACATTAAATTCAGATCTACTGAATCTAGTTGTTTGTAGAACTTGACCTCTAAAATAGGTCATCTTTTGCTGGAGAGGGTTCCCTTGCACCCTAGTGAAAGGAATGTGCAGATTGAAGGTTGCTGGAACAGGGCTTAGTTTTGAGCTTTTTTATTGGTTAATTTGTTTTTGGTTGTTTGTGTATTGTGCACTGCAGAGCAGAAGTAGGCACCGTTAGTAGTCATAGATGCAAACACTTCTACCTGCAAATTTTCCCTTAGTACCCTGCTGGTGCTCCATCGGTGAGTTCTCATGATTGTCCCTCAATGACAGGTGATACATTCAACAAAACTCCTAAGGTACCAACATAAATCCTACACACTAGCCTTTTCATACTTTTTGTCCACTTCTGTCCTCTACTTTACCTGGTTCTTTTTGTCCCCTCTCTGTTTTCTGACCACATCAACTAACCTAGCATTATGGACAGACAATTTCCCACAGTTTCTCCAGCCAGCCTAGTCAACATGGGCATCCTGAGGCAATGTAGCAATTGTCTCACGCAACTGACAACCCACTTCTTCTACCTCACACAAATTCATTATGTGAGAGACGCATCTGTATCAAGAACCTAGAACTCAGGCTCTCTCATTCATCAGTCAGTTCATCTGTTATTAAGCAGGTTGTCAGTATGCACACCTCTCCTGTACCTAGCAAACCAACAACACATAAACCTACATATGCAGAGGTCCTTACCAAAAGCTTACCTAAACATCAGACATGTCCCAAACACAAACATGATTCACATAATACATCTTCTGCAGGACATAGTACACATAATATATCACACTTCAGTGTCTCACCAGTCAGGGTGGCCACGGTGGTGCAACAGTTAGCATTGTTGCCTCATAGCAAGAGGTTCTCTAGTTTGATCCTCAGCTGGGGTGCCTTCTGTGCTGAGTCTGCATGTCCTCCCTGTGGTCGCATGGGTTTCCTCCGGGTGCTGCAGTTTCCTCCCACATTCCAAAGACATGCTGTAGGTGGATTGGACACTCCAAATTGGCTCTAGGCATGAGTCTGTGCATGAGTGTGCCTTCCATGGAAGGTTGGGTGCCTGGCTGGCAACTCGACACTGTAAAACTCTACTGCCAATCATGAGTGGACAGGTGATCCGCTGTGGCAACTCCTAACTGGGAAAAGCCAGAAGAAGAAGTGCCTCTCCAGTCAAGCACCTAAGTCATAACACAAAAGTAACATCTTAGTCATAGGCAACTCAGTTGTGAGACACAAGGATGTCCGTCTCACAAGGTTAAGTCACTGTCAGCTGTTTGTCAGGTGCTAGGATCCATCACATCACACATGCACTCAAGTCACTCAAAAAAGGCACTGTTATGACTTTGTCATAGTCCATGCTGGTGTGAACAACTTGAGATGTACCTCAATGCACTATATGAAGAGATTAGCCTTAAACAGCACTATATGAAGAGATTAGCCTTAAGCAGCATTTTACCATCGCCTATACAAACAAAAAAAAATTGACTTCAACAATTGGCTTAGTTTCTGGTGTCATTCAAAGGGGATCCACATCTGTCAGCTTGGGATGATATGGTCAACAGACCTCGATGCTCTGCCAGAGATGGTCTTCATCTGTCACCCCTAGGATTCTAGTTACTAGCTAAGGTTCTTGCCACCCCCATAGTGCCTTTTTTAGGCAATGTCACAAGAACAAAATTCCTGATGTAAAAATACCCTCTAAAAACAACCTCAGGGTTATGCTGCAAAATGCTAGGACTCTAAACCAGAAACTGCACTCACTGGAAGCAGTCCTCATTTTGGAAGATGCCAACATCTGTGCAGTCACTGAGACCTGGTTTAAGGCTGCAGAGAGCATCCCAGCTATATCAGGTTACATTTCCTTCCACAGATTCAGGCCACAGACTGAAGGCATGAAAACTAAAGTAGGAGGTGGTGTATCAATATTTATTAAAGATAAATACACATCTATATTGGTTAAACAGCATGTTCCCTTGAATTATTTCAGGTGCAATTGACTTGACTGTAGGTAAGACCCCTCTTCAGGTCACTGCCACCACAGGGCCCCCTCCATGAATCAAGACATCCAGTCAGCCTACTTGGATCTACTTGAGTCAATCAAGATATAACCAAACACCCTTGTTTTGGGTAACTTTAACTACCCATCCATTTGCTGGGTAAATTATATGTATGTTCTAACTCACTTGCCCAAAGGTTCCTGGACTTTGCTAACTCCAATACCCTGGACCAGCTGGTTGACACACCCACATGGGGCTCAAACATCTTGGATCTGGTGCTCACCAACATGGGGGACTGATGCACTACCCCAGTATGTGGCCAACCCTGGTGAAATCTGACCATAAATCAGTCTCACTAGAAGTAACTATAACACAAGACCCCCCCTCCCTTAGCAACTAGTCTAAAAAAACTTCTCCAAGACCAATTACAACCTCTTACATGACAGCATAAATAGCATCATAGCCCCTTCTCTCACTGATAGAACAGACACCTATGCTGAGTTACACCAATGCTTTATAAGAGCACCTGTAAAATTGTATTGACTCTGCCATACCTGATAGAACCAAAACAAGATCTTCAAGGAAAAACAAACCTACCTGGTGGACAACTGCCATTGATAGGCTGTACAACAGGAGAAAGAAATTGCTGTCTAAGAGTAGGAAGGAATGGTCTCAAAACTGGAAACACTCCCTCCTCAAATTATACAAGCAAATAAGACTCCTAGTGAAGTCTAAGCTAACTACAAATCCAAATTAGCTTCCCTAACTAAGGATAACCACAAGGTACTCTTTAGTTACACCTGAAACCTCAAAGGTAAGGCATGGATTTGTGCAAACTTGTAGTTAATGGTACTACATATACAGAACCTGTAGATATAGTAAACCTGCTGGTTGACAGGTTCAGTGAAAATTTCACTCTCCTGTCCCCATCACATATACCACAAAGCATTCATAACACTTTTCCCCCACCTAGTATCTATAAGGAGTAGGTCTTAAATGCCTTCTCCAAGACCAAAAACACAGCCTCTATGGGACCAGAAAACATACCAGGCTGTGTTCTAAATGAGCTAAAACATGAATTAGCATCACCATTGGGTACACTTTTCAATCACAGCCTAAGCACTGGCTTCATACCAGTGAAATGGAAAACAGCTACCGTCAAATCTTTGCACAAAAGGGGTTCATCCATGGACCCTGGGAGCTATAGACACATTAGCCTGTCCAGCCTTATCTACAAGGCCATTGAACGAATCATCATACACCTTACTAACAAAGATATAGGAAATCTCCTAATGCTTGATGCATTCGATCACCATGTCTCCACAGTGGTAAGAAGGGTATTTTATATTGCTCATCAGGGCATTGCCTCCAAAAAAAGAGGTTATAACCTCCCTGTACTGTTCCCTCATCAGGCCAGTAATAGAGTATAAGACTCCCTTTGGTATGTTCCTTTCCAAACACTTGCAGCAATTGGAGAGACCACAAAGGTTCCTTACAAATAAAATTCAGGGTCTTTAAGATCTGTCTTATGGGGACAGACTGAAATCATTGTCACTTTACTCTGTGCCATACAGACTGCTCAGAGGTGACCTGTGCCTTGCATATAGAACAATCTCTGACCCAGCTTTAAAGGAAATGCTGCACATTCGCAAGTCAAATGACACACAGGTCACTCACCCAAATAACCTTAACCTGGTATGTGACATCAACAGAACTTGCTGGAGAAACAGATTTATCTCACAGAGGTTGCCCCACCTTTGGAACAAGCTTCCTCATGTTAAACAAAGCCCCTTGTTGGCGCTATTTAAGCATAATTTGGACAACTGGATGAGTAACCAGAAATTCACCCCAGGGGTTCCACCTGTGTCCCTCTTGGGCAAGGGCAATAGGTGCTGATTTTAGTGTCTGCTTGAACAAGATATCCTTGGGAACATGGCTTGAACTTGGCTAGGCTTGTAAGGGCCATGGGGCTGTTAGCCCTGTTACCTTCTATGATCCTATGATCCTATAATCCTGTCTTCTTTGGAACTGATAGTGTTTATACTGAGCTAGGCAGGCACTCACACATGCAGTTGTAAAACTATCATGAGTGATTTAGTTTCAGCATAAAATACCGGCCACAGCAGAAGGGTGTGGTATATTACATCCAAATGTAGATCAACAGTCATGACAGATGTTCTGTGAGTCACTGTTAGATCATAGAACCAGTAATTTATCTTCATTAGTCCTATTTTATGAAAAATTTTAAGTGCTTGTTGAGAAACCTTTAGTCCTTCTGGAAGAAAAACTGAGGCTTATTCACAATACAGCAATACTTCTTTAAAAAATGTCTACCTTTTTGGTACCTCTCTCTTACTTAGACAGGGATCTAAAATTTACATGTAAATCAGTGGCTAGTGCCCCATGGTAATTCAGTACAACAATCCCAGGATTGTCAGTGACTGTCAGGTCTAGAAAAAAGTAAACTCATGAGTTGTGTCAAGTGGTGTCACTCTCATCTTTAGAGATTAGTAAGGTCCAAGAATAAATTCTAAGTTTATATAATCAACCTCCTCTTTTCAACATTGCAATTAATTTCATTAAAGCCACATTATTTCCCAACATAATTCTGCACAGTGTTCAGCATACTTCGACAACTATCATATATTAACTTAAAAGCCGTAGGTCATTTTTGTTGTTACAAACCATAATAAAGCATTCTAGTCATGCATACATGATTAATGAAAAAAAAATGTTATAAAGTGGAAACATCACACATTTTTGAAATAAAGTCTAAATGACTATCACCTAATTATTTCCAATCTGTCATAAGGAAAACTCCTTAAGTTCCCAAATCCTGAGAAACTACAGGCATCTAGCATTACTGTTTGCTACCCTCATACTAATTTGATCTCAAAACCCAAAGTCAAGAAGTCTGTGATTAAAAGGACAAAAGCACCCATGTGTTGGGTGATCTTGTGGGTCCTGTTGTCTGGATTGCTTTTCTTGGATAACATGGGAAATAGCTAAATCAACACATGTTCTTCAACTCTTACTAGGTGAACAGAAGACTTAGTTTTCAGCATCATGGACACCAGAATTTAAGGCATACACATACAATTCTTTGTTACATGGTGGCCAGCTGAGATAACTGGACATTCTATTAATACTTCCAATGTATTATATCTAACCATCTGTCATGTTAGGTATTTTTTTAATTTCTTATATGGGAGTCACAGAATTGCTTTTCGGCTTCATGGGGACTGCAATTTGCATGAATGAGGACAAGCAGAGAGAAGTCTTTTCCATATACACATCCCTGAGTTCAGTCCCCATGTCATTCCTTATTTTTTTAATTATTCTGGCTACTTGAAATGCAAATATATAGGCATAGCTTTGTAGTTAGTACCAGTCTGAAGACTGAGTGAGCTGGAAATACACAGTCTCCCTTAAAACAATGAGATACAATTGAACAGCCAGCTATAACTAAAATATGAGTTTAGCCATGAGTCCCCTTTTAAGCAACAATTTCCTCTGAATATTAGGATTATGTAAGGATGCAGATAATCCTAATCTGTATTTCTACCATTTTGCTCATAATTGTAACTAGCTTGTGAATGTGCCATTGTTAATGCCGTTGAATATATATATGTCTCTTGTCATATTATACAGGTTGTCTATATTAAAAGTAACTGTTGTGGTGAGCAGTTTACTCAGTGAATTACTGATTGAGTATTCACACAAATTCATCTGCTAAAAGGAACATGCTTGTTAAAACTGTTTTGTTTTAATAAAAAGTGGTTATATAGTTATGAATTTTTTATGTACTCCCACATCATGAAGTACTTTTTGTTCCACCTATATTACACTGTTAGGTAATTTGAGGCCCATAAACATTGTCAGTGCATAGCAGGAGATTTGCATTTGTACTTCTTGCAAAGAAATGTGGTTAGTTGAAATCATAAGGGTCAGTAATTGCAGATATGTGCAACTGCATCTATGGAGGCAGTAGGTTTGGGGTTGATGGCACAACATTTTGAGTCTTGAATTGTTTAAAATGATGATGCAACATTTATTTATATTTACTTCCTCATTAGAGATGCGTGCTCACAGTATGATAATGCCTACTAAATAATGAGACTTTGAATGTGGAACTGGCTGTGGTAACCATTTGATATTATTTATAAACGTCATCTTCATGGATGCAGTCACTGCTTGAATAGCCTGGTATATAGTTTAATTGTGTTCAGACTACATTACAGTTATGTGACTTGCTTACAGTCTCTGAAATTATGTTAGACCTGGAGCCAATTCTTTGTTTAGGAAAACTGTTAAACCTCACTGTGATTGCCAAAGTAAAATTTACTTCTCTTCTTGCTGCAAAATAAGCATATAATTGAGCTGCTGGCACAAAGCACTACACACAGTAAGCTGCAGTTCAGAATCAGTAAACATGCTTTACTGAAGTCCATAGCAGTGTAAACACACATAATGGCTACTGACAGAGCATGAGCATTTCCATGATACCCAACAAATAACGAACACTGAAAACTGAAAAGCCGCATGTGTATAAGAACTTGACAAGCAATTTATAATCAGACTGACATGAGTTTTAGTGAGGTAAATGTTATTGTGATTACGTAATAAACAGTGAAAGGGATGGGGTAAAATGAGTGTTAGTGAGGTAAATGTTAATGTAATTATGTAATAAGCAGTGATGGGGTGGGGAGTAAAAGGAGTGTTAGTGAGGTAAATATTATTGTAATTATGTAATAAGCAGTAAAGGGACAGGGAGTAAAATGAGTGTTAGTGACGTAAATGTTGTTGTAATTATGTAATATGCAGTTATGGGGGTGGGGAATAAAATGAGTGTTAGCCAGCAATGTCTGCAGTTACAGGTACAAAGTGAGCAGATGAAGTGGAAGAAACCATGAGGAGAAAAGGCAGGGGAGAGTGCAGCAGAAAGGCTTTGCTAACATTGACGTATGTGAAAGGGGGTGCTGCTGTCAGCAAAGTCTGTTTGACTTGGTGAACTGAGGGAGAAGATAGGCTTTGTTGTACCAAACGTTAGTTCAGATGGGGAAGAGGGAAGAGAGGATCCATTGTTCTCAGAGGTGGTTTAAATTGGAGAAGAGAGAGCCGGAGAGCCCCTGAGCAGTTACTAATTGTAACATATAGAATGCATAACTACTAGGAGAGCTGCAAAATGCTGTTAGTAAATTATAACGATTATAGCTATTTGCAACTCTAAAAACTATGCTGTTTATGAACTCTAAATATCCTGCTGTTAAACTGTTATAGTTGATTAAAATAAAGTTCTCTTGCTAAAATATTTCTGGAAATGCTAGAAACAGTTGTTGTCAAAATCACTGTAGCTTTTCTATTGTTAAACTATTAATATAAACCTTTGCAATGCCTTCTGGTACTATCATGGTTGAAAAGAGACCTAGGATCAACCTAACTACCGGTAAAAAAAAATCAAATAAATAAATAAAAAATAAATATATGTGGGTTGCATTAAAGTGCATTAATGAGCCCTCATATTGTCAACTCCCAGGCCAGAATAATAGTTTTTCAACCCCTCCCATAGCAGTTGGAAGACTTGTTTGGAAGGAGTCAGGGAATTTCAAAGGGGAAGCTCAGAAACCCTGACAGCTCCTTGCATAGGTGTATATTTAATTTAATTTTATTTTATTTTATTTATATTTGTATACTGGAGTAGTCCACTGATCAATACTGACCAATTTCAGACTCAGCTCAAGTGAAATGCAAAATATTTCCCAAGCAAAAAATATAGAAATGTAAGCAATACCCAAATAGTTCAGACAAATTACATAGAAACAACTATATAAAGTCCAGTTAACATGCACAGTCCAATGTACAACCAAGCAGAGTATAATGTACAATATATACACTAATTTCTAAAGTATCCAATCTTCAGTGAAGCCTCAGAGAGGAGAAGGGACTCAGAAGGGAGCTAGGTAAGATGAGATGTCCTGTGTTGAAGCAGGAGCGTTTGACTTGGATGAAGAAGTGATTTTTGAGTTTCATTCTGAATTTGGAATGAGCACTGACTTCCTCAGTGTTGATGTAGAAAGCTTATCAAACAGTAGTTACGTAAGAGGAGAAAGCATATGCAGTGCTGTCATTAAATAACAACCCTAATCTTATACAACATGCTATGCTACGTGATGTTGATGACTGGAAGAATTATCTGAACTATCCTAACATTAATATTGCATTGTCTGATTCTCCACAATTAGATTATGCAATTTTTTTATGAAAATGAGGCAGATGGCAGTAAAAACATAATTCCAGTATTTTGTGCTGAAACTATCAAATGGTCTACAGAGGATCTGAGTAGTGAAAACTCACCACATATATATTGGAAATTATTGTTACCCTCATATATATATATATTTCAAACTACTGCTACCCTTATATCTATTTTTCTAACCATATCATAAACTGAGTGAGCAGAAACACAGCTTCAGTGGTGTATAATTTGTTAAATTTCATTGCCATTCTGTCCCATCTCATTATCCATTATTGCTTTCATGACACAGTGGAATTCCTACTCTAAAGAAACAATGGCAATTGTATCATTGTCCAGGATAAGAAAGTAAAGCAGAAAGATTCATCACACATTTCCTGATTTTTTTTTCCACAGACAGCACTACAGGAAGACATTTCTATTGCTCAGACATTTATTTTTCAAATGTATTTTTAAAAGCTTATGGGTTCAGAGGCTCAAATGCCAAACTTGCAAACTTCTGACTTTGAAGATCCTTGAATACCATAACCTTAAGTTGATAGTTTATACTTCTCATATCTCAATACTTTTTAAACAACTTAATGAACAAAACTGCATCTAACATTAGAAATAACATGACAGTTAACACAGCAAGCCAGAACATCCGTAGCATGTAAAACACGTCTATAATGGATTGTATCAACAATATAAGAAAACTGACTAGTGCTCAATGATTATATGAAAGCTGTCACAGTGTGAATTAACCCCTTTAAGCCTGTTAACACAATAGTGTAAGTCCTTTTATGTTATCAGAATTCCACTTCCAATGGTGAAAAATAACGGCAGGGATTGAACCACACAATGTCTACCCCCAATGGCCGACAACAGAAGGACTGACAGCATCTCTGCTGTAGATTTTGTCCACAGTTGGTGGGATATTAATTTCAACAAGCCAGCATGACAGCATCCCTGTCCAGACAGTCTGATTGTCTTTATAGCTAAATATGTTATACAAGTAATTAATTAATTTTTCCACCCCATCTTTAATGATGATCACTCCCAGCAGCTATTAGCACACACCCTAGGAAGTAATTACAAAATGTCTAGTTTCACAATATGATTAATACACTGGGGGATTTCAGAATCTAACCTAAACGTAAAGCAAGATTGTTTTGATGAAAATTAATTATTGACTTCAGTCCATACCTCACAACCCCTTAGCAAAGCCAAAAATAAAGGGGGGCAAAGTCTCAAAAATAGGCACAGACATTAAATATTGTTCTTATAAACATAGAAAGTTGCTAAAATGATAGGTTTTGTGTTAGGACATGAAATGTGAAACTGAAATGACTCTCATTATTTAATGATTTCAGTCCTTGATGATTAGCCAGAAAATCACAAATTTGATAAGGAACAAACCAAAAATATGAGGTAAAAATCTAAACAGTTGCGAGACATGCTTCTGTCTGCAAGGGCATTTATTACATTATCTTAGAAGGTGGTGTAGAATTTATTTATCACCTTTTTCTACAATCGATATGTATCATTTGTATACTTTTCTTAAATATTAGGTTCCCTTGATCTGGTGTTGAGTTTCCCAGTGATGTGTTCCTAATATGTAGTCTTCACAGAATTGGATCTGAACTTACCTTATAAACTAAGCAGAGGTCATCTTTATATAACTTATAACAAACGGAATATAATGGCAATTCCTGAAGCATTTCCTAGACCTGTGATTTTTTGACTATGAAATCAACAAATCTTTTTAATCCTTTTCATATTGCTTATTCAATGGGTACAAAATCAAAAATATATCCAATAACAGGTTGTTTCAGTCAGGTATAACATGTTACAGTGATTTTTGTGTCATTTTTCAACTTTCCCGCTGTAATCTGTGCAATTACTGTCCCATGATCCTTTGAGCCATGTAAATACCAAATTCTGAATCTACAGTCTTCCTTTTACCAAACTGTCCCCTTTGTTGCCCCTCTAGCTGCGTGTATAGCTAGGACGCCAGGATATAGGTATCTGTGGCTTTATTTATTTATTTATTTTTACAGTTTTTACTGTATATTTTTCAATAACATTTAAGTGGTTTATTTTTTTATGTTGCTCTCATTTTGTAATACTGAACTGGTACATATAGTGATACTCCTAGTTACTGCACTGGTAGTTATATTACTTTACAGTGCATTATGGCATCGTTTTTGTTAACTGTGTATGGTGTTTCTTTTAATTAGTGCAGACATTCTTCCCTTAGGCAATGCAGAATTGTGTGGCTGTGATAGCGTTTGTTTTTTTATGTTAAATAGTGCAGTTTCTGTACTTGTGTGACATTCAGCATAAGTTAGAGTAGTCTATATAACTGGATATAATGTAGTTTTGAATGGCAAGGTTATATTCTTTATGCATGTCCTTTCAAAACAGCTGCTGTTGATTTATTGTCTTCCACAAATTAATTGCTTTCATATTTAATTGAATTGCACCCCCTCCCACTAACCACTACCATTTGGCTTTCTGTTTCTCTTTCCTCCATAGAATACCCTCTCCTCCCTGAACGAACCATTGTGCATCCCCTCTATTCTTTCCTTGCACTTTCAATACTCTGGTAGTATCTGTACATCTCTTCTCCGTCTCTTTCTCTCTGACTCCTTGTTTATTTTTTCCCAACAGTACTGCAGCCTCTAAGGTGCACCCAGAAACATTTCAAAATTAAATTCTAAAAAACTTGAGGGAACTGTGCTCCCTATGTGGTGCAGCTTCCAGACAGCAGCCTGACCATATTGCACCAATTGAAAAGGTGGCTACCCAGTGTTTAATTCTCTCTCGAAGGTTTTGGAAGATTAAAGGCAGAACCACCTCTGTATATAGTACTTTTTTTTAAATTTATTTTAGTCTTATTCTGCTGGACTACCTATGAAACATTAAAGCAAAGAAGTTTTTAATTTCTAAAATAATTCTAACATACTGCTGGACTGCCTATGAAAACGTAAAGAAAAGAGATTTTTCATTTCTAACGTATTAGCTAATTGACTGTTTGTACTGGCCTGCTTGTAGCAAGCACACAGTTAGAGCCCACCCATGTAAAAAACATTTTTTATATATATATATATATATATATATATATATATATATATATATATATATATATATCCAATCCTCTTCCATCCTTCACATACTTGCCCCTGTGATTCCCATTCTGTACTTTACTATCTAATCCCTACATATACTTCTTCTCCATTATATCAATATAAATCTTACTACCTCTAAGATAGACCTATCTACTAATAACCCAACCAGTTTTTAACACCTCTTTACATTATACTATCCCTTGTTAACCCATCCTTCCCAGCTTAATACTTGAATCACTGTTTACTCTATGTAACCTTCGCTTTTTCTCTTTCTACCCCCACCTCCTAGCCTGCTACTTTAATCACTCTCTACTCTACTTAACCTTTTTCCATATTGCACTACCTTCATACTCTCTCTACTGCTAATCGGATATAAGTCCTCCCCTCCTAGTATTCCTTCCACCATGTATCTATCTCGCACACTCATACTACCCTCTTCACTCTTCATCATACTTTTCCTATCCCTATTACACCTCATCACATTCAACCCCATTTTCATGCCCCTAAATACTCTGCAACCATATCATCCTTATTTTACCAATCTAAACATTATACAGACATATCTCCTAGCCTTTGTCAATTAAATCCCCTACTCCTATATAAAATCAAAATAATCCCACAAAAAAAAAAAAACGTTTCTTTCCACTTAAGCTTACTACCATTGCCCTTCAAACTCACCTTACCAAACCTATCAGAAACCAACAGCAATTGTATTACGCACTCAGATTAACTACCTTACTCTTATGTGGAGACATTCACTCCAGTCCAGGACCCACATCATCTACACCATCCACAAAGCCTTACACCAAAACCTAATGCAAATCCCTATATATATGGTTAACTTTAACCTCCAAAGCATTTGTAATCAAATTTCTGACTTTCATGCATGGATTACCCACAATCAACCAGATATCATTGCTGCTACTGAGACCTGGCTAAAACCTTACATTAAGGACTCCGAATTTCTTCCTTCAGGCTTTGGAACTTTAAGATCAGACAGACCCCGTAAAAAAGGAGGTGATGTTGCACTGCTTTTTCCAAAAACCCATAACATAGTTCTCTATACAAATTCTATTCCATGTTTTAATGCCAAAATTCTAACTTTCCTAAAAATGAATAACTGTAAAAACATATATATCATAGTTCTATACATTCCCACTGGCAAGAAAGTACCCTTACTGGAAGAGATCCTCACCTGGTTTTCAAATAATATTAAAATTGAAACTATCATTTTGGGTAACGTAAATATCACTTGGCTAGACCTCTGCTCTTCCCTTCTTCAAATACGAATTATTTAATTTTACTCAGTTTATCACTTTTCTAACCAGAACTAATAGAAACAAGGACAGTGGCTCCACTTTAGGTTGGATTATGGTCTCTGACCCCAATAAAATATCCTCTGTTTGTACACTCTCTAAACCCCTCAGTGATTGCATCCCTGCCTTTTTTCACCATGATGCTTCTCCCTTTAAAAATCAACATCAATATAAACAAATAAGAAACCTAACTAACTTTAACCCATCAATCTTCACAGACACTCTAATAAAGATTAACCAGTGCATGCTACAAATCCTCCCTCTAGATGAGGCAGTCGAATACTTCAACTGAATATTTCTTGAAACTCTAATAGCTCTACATGGGTATTCACAGGACATGGGACAGGTGGCTAAAGTGCAAGGGCAAAGTTCGGGATAGAGAGGAAGCAAATGTCAAATACAGAAGGATAGGCTTATTGTCTCCTTCTCTAACTAAGCACATGTAATGTAAAGTAATATCCATAGCTATTTCCCCTTTTTATATCTGAGAAGGGAAGCCAAAAGGAAGTAGCTCCACTGTATGGCCAAATGTGATACTACTGGTAATCTCTGCCACTGACACATACCTGATATCTGAATTATTGCATCTTGTTTTTAAGCAATGATTTATCCATTGCATATGGTTTTAGTTTGTCATTTAAACTTTTATTTAGAATAGTTTTGAATGCTATAAAAAGGTCAAGGTAACCAGAATGCACTGTTACCCATTCAAAGAATGCCACTAGGGTCAGAAGCCAAGATCTCACAAAATGATGGTGGTTCTCATCTAACAGACGAACCTCTTTGCCATTTTATATAAGCTCTTTATATAAGCTCACTTATGACTATCTTTAGGATTTTACACTGAATACTTGGCATTAAAAGTTGGATGTGATTCCCTCACTTTGTGAAATGGTACTGCTACAGCCTGCCAAAACTGGACAGTGGCATGACTAATTCCTTGGAACTACAAGCCATTGAAAAGGTCTTAATGTGGCATAATGGCTAATGAGCCACCTGTAACTTTAGATTATAAAACACTGAAGCACCGTGCTGCCTGTCCATCAAGCTCTTTTGCAATGTATACATCACAGCAAAGCATGTCAATCCAGGAATCTCTATTCTGAGCAATGGACCACAACCTTAGAAGATCATGGGAGGATTAAATACATAAATTGTCAAACGTCAGCCTGTTCTCTTTCTTGAATGGGATGAGTGTTATTTATTGGATAGTTCATCTTCATGCTAAAACTTCCTCCTCATGTCTTAGTACAAATTAAGGGCTGAAATCTGTATAACAATAAAACTGGCAAGAATTACTTTTTCTACAATTTCAAAAGTCAAGTTTGACTTTTGGAGGCAATTTCTTTTTTCTTTTGAAGAATGCATAAACTGAGAGCCATAATCTTGTATACTATGCCCAAATTCACACAAACAATGAACCTATTTCTATCACAAAAGGAACATGTGATCATTTATCCAAGTCTTGGAGAGGTGTGGAACTGTGAATAACTGTTTTTTTTTATCAAAAAGGAAAGAGAATTAAATTATTTTAATTATTTCAATTCTGCTTGAATATTTAAGTTGCACTTATAGTGACCTGTGTGGTAATACTACTTCATGCTTTGCTGCTCTGTTCCATTCTAGTATATTGTTCTAGTATATTGGTCAATTTGTGGGAATAATGTGCTTCTGCATCATTCTGCACTTCTATTTCTACAAGTATTTGTATTTTAAACCCTGCTGGGACATAGTCTTGTAGTTTAATCCACAGTTGTGGCAGAACTGTGTACTAATACCAGATTTTGAGCCTTAGACATCTATTATTCCATATTTCCATAAAATGTGTTACTGCTAAATTTCTGTATAGTCTGCTGCCTTAATCAGCAGTAGAAGTTCAATAGTAACAGAATTGTCTCTGCACCAGTTTGTGCTTCACTGCTTTTATATTCTGCTTATCATTTAACTGCTTGCATTCTCTATCTGTCCAATCCCACACTAACACATTAAGCTATAGTTTCTGAAAGAGCTCCAATATTGCCTTTATTTAATTGGATGCCTCTCCAACTAGCCTACTTATTCTACTCAACCCTCCCACCATGTTGCTGTTGTTGTTTTATAAGTCTATGTCTCTGTCCTTGACCACTTATGATAATCTGATTTACAAAGTCCCTCCCTCCTCTCTTTCATTGCTATTGACTGTTATATAATTTGGTTATATAATTTATTTATGTACTTTTCCCACCCATTGTTCTCCATAGATCCTTGATACTAAGTGCCCACCCAGCAAACCAGTATTCCTCTTGAGTAAACCTCATTTACTACATATTGTATTCTGCTCATTTTCCAGAAGCCCAGCAAAGCTCGGAGTCCTAGCCTGCATTCCAGAAGAGGTTCACTTGTACCTGGTGTCAACTAGGCAAAAGTTAAGTACCTTTGATTGCTAAGTCCCACTTAAGGTATTTGGGTGATTGTTATTGTTTCCTGATTTTATGTATGCATTTCACTGATTTTTTTAAGTAAAAAATGTGCTTCCTCTCACTGCTACTGCTGTAAGACTTTCTTGAAATAGCCTTTAGCAAGGGATTTCCAGCTAGTTGTTTTAGTGGTTTGTGACGTTATTGCACTTGTGAGTGTCTTCTATTGTGTTGTGGGGTTTATTCATACTATGGCAGAAGGTGTTTGCCTGGTCTATCTGAGTTGGGAAATACACAAAGGAACTCATAGTGTAGTCATTTTATTGGCCAGAGGGTCATTAGTTTGTTTTCTGTTTTTTTTTCCTGTGCTGCTATAAATTTGCCCTGTACAGTAGCAAACACCGAAAAAGCATCTTATTCCTGTAGAATGGTCCTAAAACTGTACCCTATAAAGCAGCAATATAGTGTAAATACCTTGTGAGCTGACAAGCTTTGATCAGCTAATTGGAGGTCAAGTGGCAATACCTACAGATTTAGTAGAATTCATTATTGTGTACATTAATGTTAGTAGAATTTAATATTTTTAGCATAATCTCCTCCAATAAAGTGCCCTTATTAGTGTGCACTAACAAAGCATGCTTAATAGCCATCTGACTCCAATATGCTACCCTCATGTAGCTCACAAATTAAATGATTGGACAGTATGGATATACATTTTCCTAACTTTTCTGTAGTCAGCTTGATGGACATGGGCATTTTGAGACAATATAAAAATTATCTCATGTTTACTGACAACCACTTAATCCTTAAAGAGCAGATGCAGTATATGAGAGGTAGTATACTTAAACAATGACATTGGAGGCTGAATTCTTGAATACAAATGTACATTAAGTTGTCAAAACCACACACACAACACCCCCCTCACATAGCACACAGTACATACATAAACTAATGATCTCCTGAGGCACTTAAAAGCAGTCTTCGTAAAAAAAAAAAAACAAAGATTGCCTAGACCACCTGTTGTCAGTGCTATGCCTCAGCAAGCAAAATGGTACTCAGAAAAAACACCTAACACCACATATACTGTTACTCTCAGTGGAGCTCAAAACACTAAGCCCCTAAGGCAAGCAAACACAAATCCTAGGATTGTCAGCATAAAGGACTCCATTGTAAAATATACTGATGCTCCTTTAAGCAGGCTGAACAAGGAGAAGAGAACCATAAGTTACTTATCTGGAACCAGAATCCATCAGATCATGCATGCACTCAGGTCATTACACTACAGGTACCAGTAAGATTACGTCATAGTCCATGTAGGTGTAAATGACATGAAATGTACCTTCCTGGACTATATGAACAAATACATTATGGAGCTTTCAAACTATGTGTCTCAGGCTGGTAATAGCCTAGCATTGAGCAGCATATTATCATCACTGAGAATGATGCCACAATATAAGCAAAAAATGTTTGATTACAACAACTTGCTGTCTTTCTGGTGTCATTCTAAGGTGATCCAATATTTGTCAGCTTGGTAGGACATGGTTAACAGACCACGGTGCTTTACCAAGGATGGTCTGCAAATCTCCCCTCTGGGCTTTCAAATACTGGCTAAAATGTTATCCCCCATATTGCCTTTTTTAGGCAATGCCAAATTATCAACCCTACCAACATCACAACCTCAAGTCAACTGAACCTCAAGGTGTTACTACTCAATGTCAGGAGCCTAAAGAAAAACTACTCTCCTTCCAAGTCCTCCTCACACTAGAGAATATAGACATCTGTGCAGTTACTGAGACGTGGTTTAAAATAGCAGAGAATATCCCAGCAGTATGAGGTTTCAGTGCCTTCCCCACTCTTAGACCAGTAGCTGCACAGACAAGGGCTAAAGGAGGAGATTTCTCAGTATACATCAATAACAAGCGTACCTACAGGGTGGTCAAACAGGATGATGTGCTACAGTTCCTCCTCATATAGGTCACCATGGACAAAATCCTGTACCATATCTTACCCAGCTACAGGTCACCTTTCATGACCCAAGAAGCTCACAGTGCATACTTGGACCTACTGGAGATGTTTAACATCCAACTGAACAGCGTACTCATAAGAGACTTTCATTACCCCTCTATAGACTGGCCTCACATCTACAGGCACAGAGATTCTTGGACTTTCTAAATATAAATACCCTTGACCAAACAGTGAATATGCCCATTAGAGGCACCAACATACTGGACCTTATGCTTACAAATATGGGAGAATGCTGCACCCCCCTATGTCTTATCCTCCCTGTTAAAGTCCAGCCATAAAGCTGTCTCCTTCTAAGTCAAAATCAACTCCATAATCCCATAAAAAACAGTAACTGTTACTCCAAGACAAATTACCATTTATTAAGTGACGGTTTGTTAAAATTCAAAGCCCCTCCAAACCCAGGGAACACAGCAGCCTATCCTGAATTGCTGTCAGAAACTCTGTACAACCATATCAATGGCTGCATAAAAGCTGCTGTACCAACCAGAAGTAAACCAGGACTAG